>NC_143044.1:61827500-62050000 GCF_057628025.1 Oncorhynchus mykiss | reverse complement strand
CTCTCCCAGTGGAGGAACATTAGATACACACAGTAATTACAACACTTTCCCACTGTATAAAAGGCCCTGGCTCAAATAGCACCCCTTTCCCTAGATAGTGCACTTCCTTTGACCACAGCCCTATGGGCCCTAGCGCACTAGACAGAGAACAGGGTGCTATTTGGGATACAACCCCTAAATCCCTGCAAAGACTAAGCTGGCTGGGCAGTGGACAGGGAGTTGAAGCTCGCTGGCTGGGCAGTGGACAGGGAGTTGAAGCTCGCTGGCTGGGCAGTGGACAGGGAGTTGAAGCTCGCTGGCTGGGCAGTGGACAGGAAGTTGAAGCTCTCTAGCTGGGCAGTGGACAGGGAGTTAAAGCTCGCTAGCTGGACCAACCCAGGGAGGGGAAATTATATCTGGTACATAATGAGGCATTAAATGAGAGAGCAGAGTAGCAGAGCACATGGTTCATATTAATACTAATAAACAGGAAGTTGAAGCTCTCTAGCTGGGCAGTGGACAGGGAGTTGAAGCTCGCTGGCTGGGCAGTGGACAGGGAGTTGAAGCTCGCTAGCTGGGCAGTGGACAGGAAGTTGAAGCTCGCTGGCTGGGCAGTGGACAGGGAGTTGAAGCTCTCTAGCTGGGCAGTGGACAGGGAGTTGAAGCTCGCTGGCTGGGCAGTGGACAGGAAGTTGAAGCTCTCTAGCTGGGCAGTGGACAGGGAGTTGAAGCTCTCTGGCTGGGCAGTGGACAGGGAGTTGAAGCTCTCTAGCTGGGCAGTGGACAGGGAGTTGAACCTCGCTGGCTGGGCAGTGGACAGGAAGTTGAAGCTCTATAGCTGGGCAGTGGACAGGGAGTTGAAGCTCGCTGGCTGGGCAGTGGACAGTGAGACGAAGCTCGCTGGCTGGGCAGTGGACAGGGAGACGAAGCTCGCTGGCTGGGCAGTGGACAGGGAGACGAAGCTCGCTGGCTGGGCAGTGGACAGGGAGATGAAGCTCGCTGGCTGGGCAGTGGACAGGGAGATGAAGCTCGCTGGCTGGGCAGTGGACAGGGAGATGAAGCTCGCTGGCTGGGCAGTGGACAGGGAGATGAAGCTCGCTGGCTGGGCAGTGGACAGGGAGTTGAAGCTCGCTGGCTGGGCAGTGGACAGGGAGTTGAAGCTCGCTGGCTGGGCAGTGGACAGGGAGTTGAAGCTCGCTGGCTGGGCAGTGGACAGCGAGATGAAGCTCGCTGGCTGGGCAGTGGACAGCGAGATGAAGCTCACTGGCTGGGCAGTGGACAGGGAGATGAAGCTTGCTGGCTGGGCAGTGGACAGGGAGTTGAAGCTCGCTGGCTGGGCAGTGGACAGGGAGTTGAAGCTCGCTGGCTGGGCAGTGGACAGGAAGTTGAAGCTCGCTGGCTGGGCAGTGGACAGGGAGTTGAAGCTCTCTGGCTGGGCAGTGGACAGGGAGTTGAAGCTCTCTAGCTGGGCAGTGGACAGGGAGTTGAAGCTCTCTGGCTGGGCAGTGGACAGGGAGTTGAAGCTCTCTAGCTGGGCAGTGGACAGGGAGTTGAAGCTCGCTAGCTGGGCAGTGGACAGGGAGTTGAAGCTCTCTAGCTGGGCAGTGGACAGGGAGATGAAGCTCTCTAGCTGGGCAGTGGACAGGGAGATGAAGCTCGCTGGCTGGGCAGTGGACAGGGAGATGAAGCTCGCTGGCTGGGCAGTGGACAGGGAGATGAAGCTCGATGGCAGGGCAGTGGACAGGGAGATGAAGCTCGCTGGCTGGGCAGTGGACAGGGAGATGAAGCTCGCTGGCTGGGCAGTGGACAGGGAGTTGAAGCTCGCTAGCTGGACCAACCCAGGGAGGGGAAATGATATCTGGTACATAATGAGGCATTAAATGAGAGAGCAGAGTAGCAGAGCACATGGTTCATATTAATACTGATAATGTAGCAGAGCACATGGTTAATATTAATACTGATACTGATAATGTAGCAGAGCACATGGTTAATATTAATACTGATACTAATAATGTAGCAGAGCACATGGTTCATATTAATACTGATAATGTAGCAGAGCACATGGTTAATATTAATACTGATACTGATAATGTAGCAGAGCACATGGTTAATATTAATACTGATACTAATAATGTAGCAGAGCACATGGTTCATATTAATACTGATAATGTAGCAGAGCACATGGTTAATATTAATACTGATACTGATAATGTAGCAGAGCACATGGTTAATATTAATACTAATAATGTAGCAGAGCACATGGTTCATATTAATACTGATAATGTAGCAGAGCACATGGTTAATATTAATACTGATAATGTAGCAGAGCACATGGTTCATATTAATACTGATACTAATACACAGACAGACAGACAGACAGACAGTAGGATCACCCAGACAGACAGACAGGCAGACAGACAGACAGACAGACAGTAGGATCACCCAGACAGACAGACAGACAGACAGACAGACAGACAGTAGGATCACCCAGACAGACAGGCAGACAGACAGACAGACAGACAGACAGTAGGATCACCCAGACAGACAGACAGACAGACAGACAGACAGACAGGCAGACAGACAGTAGGACCACCCAGACAGACAGACAGACAGACAGACAGACAGACAGACAGACAGACAGACAGACAGACAGTAGGATCACCCAGACAGACAGACAGACAGACAGACAGACAGACAGACAGACAGACAGACAGACAGACAGACAGTAGGATCACAGACAGACAGACAGACAGACAGACAGTAGGATCACCCAGACAGACAGACAGACAGACAGACAGACAGTAGGATCACCCAGACAGACAGACAGACAGACAGACAGACAGACAGACAGACAGACAGTAGGATCGGCTGCTGTTCCGTGTCTTATAGCCACTCTGTGAGACAGAATACCCTCTCAGATGATGAAATCTGAGGTAACGACAGAGAGGCAATCTAACTAAATATCTGCATTTTTAAAAAAGACGTCACGATTCTCACAGGATCAAAAAGTGGATACAATTCTTTCAAAGAAAGACAGAAGGGGAACAGAAAGACAGAGTAATTAAAAGATGTGGTAACTGTCCCAGACCTGCTGTTTTTGACTCTCTCTCTCTACTGCACCTGCTGTCTCTAAACTCTTAATGATCAGCTATGAAAAGCCAACTGACATTTACTCCTGAGGTGCTGACCTGTTGCACCCTCTACAACTACTGTGATTATTATTATTTGACCCTGCTGGTCATCTATGAACATTTGAACATCTTGGCCATGTTCTGTTATAATCTCCACCCGACACAGCCAGAAGAGGACTGGCCACCCCTCATAGCCTGGTTGCTCTCTAGGTTTCTTCCTAGGTTTTGGCCTTTCTAGGGACTACTAGCCACACAGAAACGGTCCCCCCAGCTAAATATACGCCCAGTCACAGGCACTACCTGTCCCCACAGTCACAGGCACTACCTGTCCCCCAGCTAAATATACCTCCAGTCACAGCCACTACCTGTCCCCACAGTCACAGCCACTACCTGTCCCCACAGTCACAGCCACTACCTGTCCCCACAGTCACAGCCACTACCTGTCCCCACAGTCACAGCCACTACCTGTCCCCCAGCTAAATATACCTCCAGTCACAGCCACTACCTGTCCCCACAGTCACAGCCACTACCTGTCCCCCAGCTAAATATACCTCCAGTCACAGCCACTACCTGTCCCCACAGTCACAGCCACTACATGTCCCCCAGCTAAATATACCTCCAGTCACAGCCACTACCTGTCCCCACAGTCACAGCCACTACATGTCCCCCAGCTAAATATACCTCCAGTCACAGCCACTACCACCTCCACCATTGGGGTGGTAGTGCTGAACGGGCTGAACGGGACAGAGAAGAGTTTGGACCGGGCTGAACGGGACAGAGAAGAGTTTGGACCGGGCTGAACGGGACAGAGAAGAGTTTGGACCGGGCTGAACGGGAGCTGCCCTCCTGTAGGGGATTGGAGGGCCAAGAGACCAGAGGTGGCAGAACAGAGTACTCAGAGTTTGGGGTGTAGAGTTTTGAGCAGAGCCTGAAGGAAGGGATGGAGTAGTTCCTCTCGCTGCTGTGCAGGCCAGTAACATGGTCTTCTAGCTTTGACTGGAAGCCAGTGGAGAGTGAGGAGGAGTGGGGTGACATGGGGGAATGTAGTACGTGCTGAATACCCAGAACATTCTAGTGTCTGTTGAATCAGAAAAGATAAGAGCATAACAACTACATCAACACCTAGAGACCCCATATAGGACAATGTTACAACACAACCATCAACACCTAGAGAGGCGACAGCAGAGAAACAAGACACACACCCAAAGCAATGATAAACAGGGTCACTGGCAATCTACTTCCCCTCCATGCACTTCAACCTAGTTGCCGACTAAGATCTAACTTCCACCCTTGAGGAATCATCTTATGGACTAATGAATAGCTGTAACCAAGGGAAACTAAATCAGAACTGTGGATGTTTCTCCATTAAATCTAGGTCACTTCCTAGTTGGAACACGCAAAATAAGGCCTAATATATATTTCCTTTCCACCCTGCCCACATCCATCCATCCACTCATCTCATCTACTGGAGGTGGGCTGGTTGGTTGTGGTGTTACACTAGCTGGGTTACATATAGACAAATCAATAGGCTCGGGGTTCATACGCTCCCACACACATCACACACCAAGCTATACTTTAATATTCCTCCTCCTACAGCACTTAGAGAGGAGAGGAGAGGAGAGGAGAGGAGAGGAAAGGGAGGAGAGGAGAGGAGAGGAGAGGAGGGAGGAGGAGAGGAGAGAAGGGAGGAGGAGAGGAGAGGGAGGAGGAGAAGGGAGGAGGAGAGGAAAGGAGAGGAGAGGAGAGAAGGGAGGAGGAGAGGATAGGGAGGAGGAGAAGGGAGGAGAGGAGAGGAGAGGAGAGGAAAGGAAAGGAAAGGAAAGGAAAGGAAAGGAGAGGAGGGAGGGAGGAGGAGAGGAGGAGGGGAAAGAGAGAAGGGAGGAGAGGAGAGGGAGAGGGAGTGTATTGTTTTACCATGTCTAAATCATATCCAAAGTGTTGGTTATTGTTGTTTACATCCATGTGGGTAATGTCCTTTACAATCAAAAGGTTTGTGTTTCTGTGAAGAAACATTTCCTAGATCACAGAAAGTACGTATCTCTCCCTGTGCCTCTCTCTCCCAGCCAGTAGCACAGCGTGGGTTTCTCCCTCTCTCCCAGCCAGTAGCACAGCGTGGGTTTCTCCCTCTCTCCCAGCCAGTAGCATAGCATGGGTCTCTCTCCCTCTGCCTCTCTCTCCCAGCCAGTAGCACAGCGTGGGTTTCTCCCTCTCTCCCAGCCAGTAGCATAGCGTGGGTCTCTCTCCCTCTGCCTCTCTCTCCCAGCCAGTAGCATAGCATGGGTCTCTCTCCCTATGCCTCTCTCTCTTCCAGCCAGTAGCGTGGGTCTCTCTCCCCAGCCAGTAGCATAGTGTGGGTCTCTCTCCCCAGCCAGTAGCATAGTGTGGGTCTCTCTCCTCAGCCAGTAGCATAGTGTGGGTCTCTCTCCCCAGCTAGTAGCATAGTGTGGGTCTCTCTCCCCAGCCAGTAGCATATTGTGGGTCTCTCTCCCCAGCCAGTAGCATAGTGTGGGTCTCTCTCCTCAGCCAGTAGCATAGTGTGGGTCTCTCTCCCCAGCCAGTAGCATAGTGTGGGGCTCTCTCCTCAGCCAGTAGCATAGTGTGGGTCTCTCTCCCCAGCCAGTAGCATAGTGTGGGTCTCTCTCCCCAGCCAGTAGCATAGTGTGGGTCTCTCTCCCCAGTCAGTAGCATAGTGTGGGTCTCTCTCCTCAGCCAGTAGCATAGTGTGGGTCTCTCTCCCCAGCCAGTAGCATAGTGTGGGTCTCTCTCCCCAGTCAGTAGCATAGTGTGGGTCTCTCCCTCTCTCGCCAGCCAGTAGCACAGCGTGGGTTTCTCCCTCTCTCCCAGCCAGTAGCATAGCGTGGGTCTCTCTCCCTCTGGCTCTCTCTCCCAGCCAGTAGCATAGCATGGGTCTCTCTCCCTATGCCTCTCTCTCCCAGCCAGTAGCGTGGGTCTCTCTCCCCAGCCAGTAGCATAGTGTGGGTCTCTCTCCCCAGCCAGTAGCATAGTGTGGGTCTCTCTCCTCAGCCAGTAGCATAGTGTGGGTCTCTCTCCCCAGCCAGTAGCATAGTGTGGGTCTCTCTCCCCAGCCAGTAGCATAGTGTGGGTCTCTCTCCCCAGCCAGTAGCATAGTGTGGGTCTCTCTCCTCAGCCAGTAGCATAGTGTGGGTCTCTCTCCCCAGCCAGTAGCATAGTGTGGGTCTCTCTCCTCAGCCAGTAGCATAGTGTGGGTCTCTCTCCCCAGCCAGTAGCATAGTGTGGGTCTCTCTCCCCAGTCAGTAGCATAGTGTGGGTCTCTCTCCTCAGCCAGTAGCATAGTGTGGGTCTCTCTCCCCAGTCAGTAGCATAGTGTGGGTCTCTCTCCCCAGTCAGTAGCATAGTGTGGGTCTCTCTCCTCAGCCAGTAGCATAGTGTGGGTCTCTCTCCCCAGTCAGTAGCATAGTGTGGGTCTCTCTCCCCAGCCAGTAGCATAGTGTGGGTCTCTCTCCCCAGTCAGTAGCATAGTGTGGGTCTCTCTCCCCAGCCAGTAGCATAGTGTGGGTCTCTCTCCCCAGCCAGTAGCATAGTGTGGGTCTCTCTCCCCAGTCAGTAGCATAGTGTGGGTCTCTCCCTCTCTCGCCAGCCAGTAGCATAGTGTGGGTCTCTCTCCCCAGTCAGTAGCATAGTGTGGGTCTCTCTCCCCAGCCAGTAGCATAGTGTGGGTCTCTCTCCCCAGTCAGTAGCATAGTGTGGGTCTCTCCCTCTCTCGCCAGCCAGTAGCATAGTGTGGGTCTCTCTCCCCAGCCAGTAGCATAGTGTGGGTCTCTCTCCCCAGTCAGTAGCATAGTGTGGGTCTCTCTCCCCAGCCAGTAGCGTAGTGTGGGTCTCTCTCCCCAGCCAGTAGCATAGTGTGGGTCTCTCTCCCCAGTCAGTAGCATAGTGTGGGTCTCTCCCTCTCTCGCCAGCCAGTAGCATAGTGTGGGTCTCTCTCCCCAGTCAGTAGCATAGTGTGGGTCTCTCCCTCTCTCGCCAGCCAGTAGCATAGTGTGGGTCTCTCTCCCCAGTCAGTAGCATAGTGTGGGTCTCTCTCCCCAGCCAGTAGCATAGTGTGGGTTAGTGTGGGTGTTTGGTGTGGAGGTTTCAACAAGTTATACAATACAGTGGCTCTCTAACTCACAAAACTGCAGGCATCAAGTGGCCACGTTTAACGAGGCTAAAAACACACCAACCACTTAGAGGACCAACCAGCTGATATGAGACTGTCTACCCTTCTCTATATACACAGCCAGCCAGCCTGCCTGCCTCCCCATTCCTTCTCCCTCTCTGTCCTCATTTCCACATTCCCTCTCCCTCTCTGTCCTCATTTCCCCATTCCCTCTCCCTCTCTGTCCTCATTTCCCCATTCCTTCTCCCTCTTTGTCCTCATTTCCCCATTCCTTCTCCCTCTCTGTCCTCATTTCCCCATTCCTTCTCCCTCTCTGTCCTCATTTACCCATTCCTTCTCCCTCTGTCCTCATTTCCCCATTCCTTCTCCCTCTCTGTCCTCATTTCCCCATTCCCTCTCCCTCTCTGTCCTCATTTCCCCATTCCTTCTCCCTCTCTGTCCTCATTTCCCCATTCCTTCTCCCTCTGTCCTCATTTCCCCATTCCTTCTCCCTCTCTGTCCTCATTTCCCCATTCCTTCTCCCTCTCTCCCTATGCTTCCCTGCCTCCCTCCACTCTCTCCCTTTCTCCCTATGCTTCCCTACCTCCCTCCACTCTCTCCCTATGCCTCCCTCCACTCTCTCCCTCTCTCCCTATGCTTCCCTACCTCCCTCCACTCTCTCCCTCTCTCCCTATGCTTCCCTGCCTCCCTACACTCTCTCCCTATGCTTCCCTGCCTCCTTACACTCTCTCCCTATGCTTCCCTGCCTCCCTACACTCTCTCCCTATGCTTCCCTACCTCCCTACACTCTCTCCCTATGCTTCCCTACCTCCCTACACTCTCTCCCTATGCTTCCCTACCTCCCTCCACTCTCTCCCTATGCTTCCCTACCTCCCTCCACTCTCTCCCTATGCCTCCCTCCACTCTCCCTCTCTCCCTATGCTTCCCTACCTCCCTCCACTCTCTCCCTCTCTCCCTATGCTTCCCTGCCTCCCTACACTCTCTCCCTCTCACCCTATGCTTCCCTCCACTCTCTCCCTATGCCTCCCTCCACTCTCTCCCTATGCCTCCCTACCTCCCTACACTCTCTCCCTATGCTTCCCTGCCTCCCTACACTCTCTCCCTATGCTTCCTACCTCCCTCCACTCTCTCCCTATGCTTCCCTGCCTCCCTACACTCTCTCCCTCTCTCCCTATGCTTCCCTCCACTCTCTCCCTATGCCTCCCTCCACTCTCTCCCTATGCCTCCCTACCTCCCTTCCCTCTCTCCCTATGCTTCCCTTCCCTTCCCTTTATTTACAATGACGACCTACACCGGCCAAACCCAGACGACGCTGAGCCAATTGTGCGCTGCCCTATTGGACTCCCAATCAGTGCCGGTTGTGATACAGCCTGGAACCGAACCACGGTCTGTAGTGACGCCTCTAGCACTGAGATGCAGTGCCTTAGACCTCTGTGCCACTCGGGAGACCCAAAAGTATTGGGACAGTGATTAATTCAGGACAATCCGTAACCATGGTAGCGTCCACATTAATGTAGAAATGTTACGAAACATTCTATTCTCATTCACAATAAAAGTGACTCCAAAATGACACTATACATGATTTACCATTCGTTTCTATTGGGCACAACCAAAACAAACAGGCGATACATCCAACAGGTTTATAGAGTCACAAGCGTGATGTAATGATTGTGTGCCTGGTATATGGGACCAAATAAAAATGGGGGGGACTATGTACATAAAGGGCTGTAATTTCTAAACGGTTCACCTGATATGGATGAAAATACCCTCAAATTAAAGCTGACAGTCTGACCTTTAACCTCAGTCTGACCTTTAACCTCATAGTCATTGTATCATTTTTACAAACAACAAGAAAATGTGTAATTGTCCCACTACATTTTCAGCTCACTGTACACGCTATAACTATAGCGGGGGCTGACCAAATCATGCTTTATAATCACATTGTTATTCTATAACCGGAGCAGAGCAGGCAGGGGAGCCAAGAGGTGTCGTCCAACAGCCTGGAACATACAGGGATCTCCTGAAGTAGAGAGTGATTTCCCTGTTACACCCACAGACGCCCACACATGCAGAAGGAACAGCCCGAGGCACTGGCAGAGAGCTGGCAAGGCTGGCACGGTTGGTCCCAACCCTGGTCTCTCTCTCTCCTCTTGGCCCCAGCCCTGGTCTCTCTCTCTCCTCTTGGCCCCAGCCCTGGTCTCTCCTCTTGGCCCCAGCCTTGGCCTCTCTTCTTGGCCCCAGCCCTGGTCTCTCCTCTTGGCCACAGCCCTGGTCTCTCCTCTCTTGGCCCCAGCCCTGGTCTCTCCTCTTGGCCCCAGCCCTGGTCTCTCCTCTTGGCCCCACCTGACTGCTGTCCTTCGGTCTCTGTCTCTCTAACGCCATATAGAGATAAAGACCATGAGTACTGGAAGTGTCCAAAACAGCACCCTATTCCCTACACAGGCTAGCACACTACTTTTGATCAGGCCCATAGGGCTATATAGAGTGCCTTGCGAAAGTATTCGGCCCCCTTGAACTTTGCGACCTTTTGCCACATTTCAGGCTTCAAACATAAAGATATAAAACTGTATTTTTTGTGAAGAATCAACAACAAGTGGGACACAATCATGAAGTGGAACGACATTTATTGGATATTTCAAACTTTTTTAACAAATCAAAAACTGAAAAATTGGGCGTGCAAAATTATTCAGCCCCTTTACTTTCAGTGCAGCAAACTCTCTCCAGAAGTTCAGTGAGGATCTCTGAATGATCCAATGTTGACCTAAATGACTAATGATGATAAATACAATCCACCTGTGTGTAATCAAGTCTCCGTATTAATGCACCTGCACTGTGATAGTCTCAGAGGTCCGTCAAAAGCGCAGAGAGCATCATGAAGAACAAGGAACACACCAGGCAGGTCCGAGATACTGTTGTGAAGAAGTTTAAAGCCGGATTTGGATACAAAAAGATTTCCCAAGCTTTAAACATCCCAAGGAGCACTGTGCAAGTGATAATATTGAAATGGAAGGAGTATCAGACCACTGAAAATCTACCAAGCCCTGGCCGTCCCTCTAAACTTTCAGCTCATACAAGGAGAAGACTGATCAGAGTTGCAGCCAAGAGGCCCATGATCACTCTGGATAAACTGCAGAGATCTACAGCTGAGGTGGGAAACTCTGTCCATAGGACAACAATCAGTCGTATATTGCACAAATCTGGCCTTTATGGAAGAGTGGCAAGAAGAAAGCCATTTCTTAAAGATATCCATAAAAAGTGTTGTTTAAAGTTTGCCACAAGCCACCTGGGAGACACACCAAACATGTGGAAGAAGGTGCTCTGGTCAGATGAAACCAAAATTGAACTTTTTGGCAACAATGCAAAACGTTATGTTTGGCGTAAAAGCAACACAGCTGAACACACCATCACCACTGTCAAACATGGTGGTGGCAGCATCATGGTTTGGGCCTGCTTTTCTTCAGCAGGGACAGGGAAGATGGTTACAATTGATGGGAAGATGGATGGAGCCAAATACAGGACCATTCTGGAAGAAAACCTGATGGAGTCTGCAAAAGACCTGAGACTGGGACGGAGATTTGTCTTCCAACAAGACAATGATCCAAAACATAAAGCAAAATCTACAATGGAATGGTTCAAAAATAAACATATCCAGGTGTTAGAATGGCCAAGTCAAAGTCCAGACCTGAATCCAATCGAGAATCTGTGGAAAGAACTGAAAACTGCTGTTCACAAATGCTCTCCATCCAACCTCACTGAGCTCGAGCTGTTTTGCAAGGAGGAATGGGAAAAAATGTCAGTCTCTCGATGTGCAAAACTGATAGAGACATACCCCAAGCGACTTACAGCTGTAATCGCAGCAAAAGGTGGCGCTACAAAGTTTTAACTTAAGGGGGCTGAATAATTTTGCACGCCCAATTTTTCAGTTTTTGATTTGTTAAAAAAGTTTGAAATATCCAATAAATGTTGTTCCACTTCATGATTGAGTCCCACTTGTTGTTGATTCTTCACAAAAAAATACAGTTTTATATCTTCATGTTTGAAGCCTGAAATGTGGCAAAAGGTAGCAAAGTTCAAGGGGGCCGAATACTTTCGCAAGGCACTGTAGGTAGTGCACTATATAGGGAGTGCACTATTCAGACATATACCAGAGGTCTGCCCTATGGGGATCTAGACAGACCGGTACTAGACCCCTCCAACCTACAGGCCAGGGATCAGACTGGTACTAGACCCCTCCAACCTACAGGCCAGGGATCAGACCGGTACTAGACCCCTCCAACCTACAGGCCATGACAGGGATCAGACCGGTACTAGACCCCTCCAACCTACAGGCCATGGCAGGGATCAGACCGGTACTAGTCCCCTCCAACCTACAGGCCATGGCAGGGATCAGACCGGTACTAGACCCCTCCAACCTACAGGCCATGGCAGGGATCAGACAGGGATCAGGCCGGTACTAGACCCCTCCAACCTACAGGCCATGGCAGGGATCAGACCGGTACTAGACCTCTCCAACCTACAGGCCAGGGATCAGACCGGTACTAGACCCCTCCAACCTATAGACCAGGGATCAGAACGGTACTAGACCCCTCCAACCTACAGGTCATGGCAGGGATCAGACTGGTACTAGAACCCTCCAACCTACAGGCCGGGGATCAGACCGGTACTAGACCCCTCCAACCTACAGGCCAGGGATCAGTCCGGTACTAGACCCCTCCAACCTACAGGCCATGGCAGGGTTCAGACCGGTACTAGACCCCTCCAACCTACAGGCCATGGCAGGGATCAGACCGGTACTAGACCCCTCCAACCTACAGGCCAGGGATCAGACTGGTACTAGACCCCTCCAACCTACAGGCCAGGGATCAGACCGGTACTAGACCCCTCCAACCTACAGGCCATGGCAGGGATCAGACCGGTACTAGACCCCTCCAAACTACAGGCCATGGCAGGGATCAGACAGGGATCAGACAGGTACTAGACCCCTCCAACCTACAGGCCATGGCAGGGATCAGACCGGTACTAGACCCCTCCAACCTACAGGCCAGGGATCAGACCGGTACTAGACCCCTCCAACCTACAGACCAGGGATAAGACCGGTACTAGACCCCTCCAACCTACAGGTCATGGCAGGGATCAGACAGGTACTAGAACCCTCCAACCTACAGGCCAGGGATCAGACCGGTACTAGACCCCTCCAACCTACAGGCCAGGGATCAGACCGGTACTAGACCCCTCCAACCTACAGGCCAGGGATCAGACTGGTACTAGACCACTCCAACCTATAGGCCATGACAGGGATCAGACCGGTACAAGACCCCTCCAACCTACAGGCCAGGGATCAGACCGGTACTAGACCCCTCCAACCTACAGGCCAGGGATCAGACCGGTACTAGACCCCTCCAACCTACAGGCCATGGCAGGGATCAGACCGGTACTAGACCCCTCCAACCTACAGGCCAGGGATCAGACCGGTACTAGACCCCTCCAACCTATAGGCCATGACAGAGATCAGACCGGTACTAGACCCCTCCAACCTACAGGCCATGGATCAGACCGGTACTAGACCCCTCCAACCTACAGGCCAGGGATCAGACCGGTACTAGACCCCTCCGAACTACAGGCCAGGGATCAGACCGGTACTAGACCCCTCCAACCTACAGGCCATGGCAGGGATCAGACTGGTACTAGACCCCTCCAGCCTACAGGCCAGAGATCAGACCGGTACTAGACCCCTCCAACCTACAGGCCATGGCAGGGATCAGACCGGTACTAGACCCCTCCAGCCTACAGGCCAGGGATCAGACCGGTACTAGACCCCTCCAACCTACAGGCCATGACAGGGATCAGACCGGTACTAGACCCCTCCAACCTACAGGCCATGGCAGGGATCAGACCGGTACTAGACCCCTCCAACCTACAGACCATGGCAGGGATCAGACCGGTACTAGACCCCTCCAACCTACATGCCATGGCAGGGATCAGACCGGTACTAGACCCCTCCAATCTACAGGCCATGGCAGGGATCAGACTGGTACTAGACCCCTCCAACCTACAGGCCAGGAATCAGACTGGTACTAGACCCCTCCAACCTACAGGCCATGGCAGGGATCAGACCGGTACTAGACCCCTCCAACCTAAAGGCCATGACAGGATCAGACCGGTACTAGACCCCTCCAACCTACAGGCCATGGCAGGGATCAGACTGGTACTAGACCCCTCCAACCTAAAGGCCAGGAATCAGACTGGTACTAGACCCCTTCAACCTACAGGCCATGGAAGGGATCAGACCGGTACTAGACCCCTCCAACCTACAGGCCATGACAGGGATCAGACCGGTACTAGAACCCTCCAACCTACAGACCATGACAGGGATCAGACCGGTACTAGACCCCTCCAACCTACAGACTATTACAGGGATCAGACCGGTACTAGACCCCTCCAACCTACAGACCATGGCAGGGATCAGACCGGTACTAGACCCCTCCAACCTACAGACCATGACAGGGATCAGACCGGTACTAGACCCCTCCAACCTACAGACCAGGCCAGGGATCAGACCGGTACTAGACCCCTCCAACCTACAGGCCATGGATCAGACCGGTACTAGACCCCTCCAACCTACAGGCCAGGGATCAGACCGGTACTAGACCCCTGCAACCTACAGTCCAGGGATCAGACCGGTACTAGACCCCTCCAACCTACAGGCCATGGCAGGGATCAGACTGGTACTAGACCCCTCCAACCAACAGGCCATGACAGGGATCAGACCGGACCTAGACCCCTCCAACCTACAGGCCATGGCAGGGATCAGACTGGTACTAGACCCCTCCAACCTACAGGTCATGACAAGGATCAGACCGGTACTAGACCCCTCCAACCTACAGGCCATGGCATGGATCAGACCGGTACTAGACCCCTCCAACCTACAGGCCATGGCAGGGATCAGACCGGTACTAGACCCCTCCAACCTACAGGCCATGGCAGGGATCAGACCGGACCTAGACCCCTCCAACCTACAGGCCATGGATCAGACCGGTACTAGACCCCACAAAACTACAGGCCATGGATCAGACTGGTACTAGACCCCTCCAACCTACAGGCCATGGATCAGACCGGTACTAGACCCCTCCAACCTACAGGCCAGGGATCAGACCGGTACTAGACCCCTCCAACCTACAGGCCAGGGATCAGACTGGTACTAGACCCCTCCAACCTACAGGCCAGGGATCAGACCGGTACTAGACCCCTCCAACCTACAGGCCATAGCATGGATCAGACTGGTACTAGACCCCTCCAACCTACAGGCCATGGATCAGACCGGTACTAGACCCCTCCAACCTAAAGGCCAGGGATCAGACTGGTACTAGACCCCTCCAACCTACAGGCCATGGCAGGGATCAGACCGGTACTAGACCCCTCCAACCTACAGGCCATGGCAGGGATCAGACCGGACCTAGACCCCTCCAACCTACAGGCCAGAGATCAGACCGGTACTAGACCCCTCCAACCTACAGGCCATGGCAGGGATCAGACCGGTACTAGACCCCTCCAACCTACAGGCCAGAGATCAGATCGGTACTATACCCCTCCAAACTACAGGCCATGGCAGGGATCAGACCGGTACTAGACCCCTCCAACCTACAGGCCAGGGATCAGACTAGTACTAGACCCCTCCAACCTACAGGCCATGACAGGGATAAGACCGGTACTAGACCCATCCAACCTACAGGCCAGGGATCAGACTGGTACTAGACCCCTCCAACCTACAGGCCATGGCAGGGATCAGACCGGTACTAGACCCCTCCAACCTACAGGCCATGACAGGATCAGACCGGTACAAGACCCCTCCAACCTACAGGCCATGGCAGGGATCAGACTGGTACTAGACCCCTCCAACCTACAGGCCATGGAAGGGATCAGACCGGTACTAGACCCCTCCAACCTACAGGCCATGACAGGGATCAGACCGGTACTAGACCCCTCCAACCTACAGACCATGACAGGGATCAGACCGGTACTATACCCCTCCAACCTACAGACTATGACAGGGATCAGACCGGTACTAGACCCCTCCAACCTACAGGCCATGACAGGGATCAGACCGGTACTAGACCCCTCCAACCTACAGACCATGACAGGGATCAGACCGGTACTATACCCCTCCAACCTACAGACTATGACAGGGATCAGACCGGTACTAGACCCCTCCAACCTACAGACCATGGCAGGGATCAGACCGGTACTAGACCCCTCCAACCTACAGACCATGACAGGGATCAGACCGGTACTAGACCCCTCCAACCTACAGGCCATGGCAGGGATCAGACCGGTACTAGACCCCTCCAACCTACAGGCCATGGCAGGGATCAGACTGGTACTAGACCCCTCCAACCTACAGGCCATGACAGGGATCAGACCGGTACTAGACCCCTCCAACCTACAGGCCATGGCATGGATCAGACCGGTACTAGACCCCTCCAACCTACAGGCCATGGCAGGGATCAGACCTGTACTAGACCCCTCCAACCTACAGGCCATGGCAAGGATCAGACCGGTACTAGACCCCTCCAACCTACAGGCCATGGCAGGGATCAGACCGGACCTAGACCCCTCCAAACTACAGGCCATGGATCAGACCGGTACTAGACCCCACAAACCTACAGGCCATGGATCAGACTGGTACTAGACCCCTCCAACCTACAGGCCATGGATCAGACCGGTACTAGACCCCTCCAACCTACAGGTTAGGGATCAGCCCGGTACTAGACCCCTCCAACCTACAGGCCAGGGATCAGACTGGTACTAGCACCCTCCAACCTACAGGCCAGGGATCACACCGGTACTAGACCCCTCCAACCTACAGGCCATGGCAGGGATCAGACCGGTACTAGACCCCTCCAACCTACAGGCCATGACAGGATCAGACCGGTACAAGACCCCTCCAACCTACAGGCCATGGCAGGGATCAGACTGGTACTAGACCCCTCCAACCTACAGGCCATGGAAGGGATCAGACCGGTACTAGACCCCTCCAACCTACAGGCCATGACAGGGATCAGACCGGTACTAGACCCCTCCAACCTACAGACCATGACAGGGATCAGACCGGTACTATACCCCTCCAACCTACAGACTATGACAGGGATCAGACCGGTACTAGACCCCTCCAACCTACAGGCCATGACAGGGATCAGACCGGTACTAGACCCCTCCAACCTACAGACCATGACAGGGATCAGACCGGTACTATACCCCTCCAACCTACAGACTATGACAGGGATCAGACCGGTACTAGACCCCTCCAACCTACAGACCATGGCAGGGATCAGACCGGTACTAGACCCCTCCAACCTACAGACCATGACAGGGATCAGACCGGTACTAGACCCCTCCAACCTACAGGCCATGGCAGGGATCAGACCGGTACTAGACCCCTCCAACCTACAGGCCATGGCAGGGATCAGACTGGTACTAGACCCCTCCAACCTACAGGCCATGACAGGGATCAGACCGGTACTAGACCCCTCCAACCTACAGGCCATGGCATGGATCAGACCGGTACTAGACCCCTCCAACCTACAGGCCATGGCAGGGATCAGACCTGTACTAGACCCCTCCAACCTACAGGCCATGGCAAGGATCAGACCGGTACTAGACCCCTCCAACCTACAGGCCATGGCAGGGATCAGACCGGACCTAGACCCCTCCAAACTACAGGCCATGGATCAGACCGGTACTAGACCCCACAAACCTACAGGCCATGGATCAGACTGGTACTAGACCCCTCCAACCTACAGGCCATGGATCAGACCGGTACTAGACCCCTCCAACCTACAGGTTAGGGATCAGCCCGGTACTAGACCCCTCCAACCTACAGGCCAGGGATCAGACTGGTACTAGCACCCTCCAACCTACAGGCCAGGGATCACACCGGTACTAGACCCCTCCAACCTACAGGCCATGACAGGATCAGACCGGTACAAGACCCCTCCAACCTACAGGCCATGGCAGGGATCAGACTGGTACTAGACCCCTCCAACCTACAGGCCAGGGATCAGACTGGTACTAGACCCCTCCAACCTACAGGCCATGGAAGGGATCAGACCGGTACTAGACCCCTCCAACCTACAGGCCATGGATCAGACCGGTACTAGACCCCTCCAACCTACAGGCCAGGGATCAGACCGGTACTAGACCCCTGCAACCTACAGTCCAGGGATCAGACCGGTACTAGACCCCTCCAACCTACAGGCCATGGCAGGGATCAGACTGGTACTAGACCCCTCCAACCAACAGGCCATGACAGGGATCAGACCGGACCTAGACCCCTCCAACCTACAGGCCATGGCAGGGATCAGACTGGTACTAGACCCCTCCAACCTACAGGTCATGACAAGGATCAGACCGGTACTAGACCCCTCCAACCTACAGGCCATGGCATGGATCAGACCGGTACTAGACCCCTCCAACCTACAGGCCATGGCAGGGATCAGACCGGTACTAGACCCCTCCAACCTACAGGCCATGGCAGGGATCAGACCGGACCTAGACCCCTCCAACCTACAGGCCATGGATCAGACCGGTACTAGACCCCACAAAACTACAGGCCATGGATCAGACTGGTACTAGACCCCTCCAACCTACAGGCTATGGATCAGACCGGTACTAGACCCCTCCAACCTACAGGCCAGGGATCAGACCGGTACTAGACCCCTCCAACCTACAGGCCAGGGATCAGACTGGTACTAGACCCCTCCAACCTACAGGCCAGGGATCAGACCGGTACTAGACCCCTCCAACCTACAGGCCATAGCATGGATCAGACTGGTACTAGACCCCTCCAACCTACAGGCCATGGATCAGACCGGTACTAGACCCCTCCAACCTAAAGGCCAGGGATCAGACTGGTACTAGACCCCTCCAACCTACAGGCCATGGCAGGGATCAGACCGGTACTAGACCCCTCCAACCTACAGGCCATGGCAGGGATCAGACCGGACCTAGACCCCTCCAACCTACAGGCCAGAGATCAGACCGGTACTAGACCCCTCCAACCTACAGGCCATGGCAGGGATCAGACCGGTACTAGACCCCTCCAACCTACAGGCCAGAGATCAGATCGGTACTATACCCCTCCAAACTACAGGCCATGGCAGGGATCAGACCGGTACTAGACCCCTCCAACCTACAGGCCAGGGATCAGACTAGTACTAGACCCCTCCAACCTACAGGCCATGACAGGGATAAGACCGGTACTAGACCCATCCAACCTACAGGCCAGGGATCAGACTGGTACTAGACCCCTCCAACCTACAGGCCATGGCAGGGATCAGACCGGTACTAGACCCCTCCAACCTACAGGCCATGACAGGATCAGACCGGTACAAGACCCCTCCAACCTACAGGCCATGGCAGGGATCAGACTGGTACTAGACCCCTCCAACCTACAGGCCATGGAAGGGATCAGACCGGTACTAGACCCCTCCAACCTACAGGCCATGACAGGGATCAGATCGGTACTAGACCCCTCCAACCTACAGACCATGACAGGGATCAGACCGGTACTATACCCCTCCAACCTACAGACTATGACAGGGATCAGACCGGTACTAGACCCCTCCAACCTACAGACCATGGCAGGGATCAGACCGGTACTAGACCCCTCCAACCTACAGACCATGACAGGGATCAGACCGGTACTAGACCCCTCCAACCTACAGGCCATGGCAGGGATCAGACCGGTACTAGACCCCTCCAACCTACAGGCCATGGCAGGGATCAGACTGGTACTAGACCCCTCCAACCTACAGGCCATGACAGGGATCAGACCGGTACTAGACCCCTCCAACCTACAGGCCATGGCATGGATCAGACCGGTACTAGACCCCTCCAACCTACAGGCCATGGCAGGGATCAGACCTGTACTAGACCCCTCCAACCTACAGGCCATGGCAAGGATCAGACCGGTACTAGACCCCTCCAACCTACAGGCTATGGATCAGACCGGTACTAGACCCCTCCAACCTACAGGCCAGGGATCAGACCGGTACTAGACCCCTCCAACCTACAGGCCAGGGATCAGACTGGTACTAGACCCCTCCAACCTACAGGCCAGGGATCAGACCGGTACTAGACCCCTCCAACCTACAGGCCATAGCATGGATCAGACTGGTACTAGACCCCTCCAACCTACAGGCCATGGATCAGACCGGTACTAGACCCCTCCAACCTAAAGGCCAGGGATCAGACTGGTACTAGACCCCTCCAACCTACAGGCCATGGCAGGGATCAGACCGGTACTAGACCCCTCCAACCTACAGGCCATGGCAGGGATCAGACCGGACCTAGACCCCTCCAACCTACAGGCCAGAGATCAGACCGGTACTAGACCCCTCCAACCTACAGGCCATGGCAGGGATCAGACCGGTACTAGACCCCTCCAACCTACAGGCCAGAGATCAGATCGGTACTATACCCCTCCAAACTACAGGCCATGGCAGGGATCAGACCGGTACTAGACCCCTCCAACCTACAGGCCATGGCATGGATCAGACCGGTACTAGACCCCTCCAACCTACAGGCCATGGCAGGGATCAGACCTGTACTAGACCCCTCCAACCTACAGGCCATGGCAAGGATCAGACCGGTACTAGACCCCTCCAACCTACAGGCCATGGCAGGGATCAGACCGGACCTAGACCCCTCCAAACTACAGGCCATGGATCAGACCGGTACTAGACCCCACAAACCTACAGGCCATGGATCAGACTGGTACTAGACCCCTCCAACCTACAGGCCATGGATCAGACCGGTACTAGACCCCTCCAACCTACAGGTTAGGGATCAGCCCGGTACTAGACCCCTCCAACCTACAGGCCAGGGATCAGACTGGTACTAGCACCCTCCAACCTACAGGCCAGGGATCACACCGGTACTAGACCCCTCCAACCTACAGGCCATGACAGGATCAGACCGGTACTAGACCCCTCCAACCTACAGGCCATGGCAGGGATCAGACTGGTACTAGACCCCTCCAACCTACAGGCCAGGGATCAGACTGGTACTAGACCCCTCCAACCTACAGGCCATGGAAGGGATCAGACCGGTACTAGACCCCTCCAACCTACAGGCCATGACAGGGATCAGACCGGTACTATACCCCTCCAACCTACAGACTATGACAGGGATCAGACCGGTACTAGACCCCTCCAACCTACAGACCATGACAGGGATCAGACCGGTACTAGACCCCTCTAACCTACAGGCCATGGCAGGGATCAGACCGGTACTAGACCCCTCCAACCTACAGGCCATGGCAGGGATCAGACCGGTACTAGACCCCTCCAACCTACAGGCCATGGCAAGGATCAGACCGGTACTAGACCCCTCCAACCTACAGGCCAGGGATCAGACCGGTACTAGACCCCTCCAACCTACAGGCCATGGCAGGGATCAGACCGGACCTAGACCCCTCCAAACTACAGGCCATGGATCAGACCGGTACTAGACCCCACAAACCTACAGGCCATGGATCAGACTGGTACTAGACCCCTCCAACCTACAGGCCATGGATCAGACCGGTACTAGACCCCTCCAACCTACAGGTTAGGGATCAGCCCGGTACTAGACCCCTCCAACCTACAGGCCAGGGATCAGACTGGTACTAGCACCCTCCAACCTACAGGCCAGGGATCAGACCGGTACTAGACCCCTCCAACCTACAGGCCAGGGATCAGACCGGTACTAGACCCCTCCAACCTACAGGCCATGGCAGGGATCAGACCTGTACTAGACCCCTCCAACCTACAGGCCATGGCAAGGATCAGACCGGTACTAGACCCCTCCAACCTACAGGCCATGGCAGGGATCAGACCGGACCTAGACCCCTCCAAACTACAGGCCATGGATCAGACCGGTACTAGACCCCACAAACCTACAGGCCATGGATCAGACTGGTACTAGACCCCTCCAACCTACAGGCCATGGATCAGACCGGTACTAGACCCCTCCAACCTACAGGTTAGGGATCAGCCCGGTACTAGACCCCTCCAACCTACAGGCCAGGGATCAGACTGGTACTAGCACCCTCCAACCTACAGGCCAGGGATCAGACCGGTACTAGACCCCTCCAACCTACAGGCCATGACAGGATCAGACCGGTACAAGACCCCTCCAACCTACAGGCCATGGCAGGGATCAGACTGGTACTAGACCCCTCCAACCTACAGGCCAGGGATCAGACTGGTACTAGACCCCTCCAACCTACAGGCCATGAAAGGGATCAGACCGGTACTAGACCCCTCCAACCTACAGACCATGACAGGGATCAGACCGGTACTATACCCCTCCAACCTACAGACTATGACAGGGATCAGACCGGTACTAGACCCCTCCAACCTACAGACCATGGCAGGGATCAGACCGGTACTAGACCCCTCCAACCTACAGACCATGGCAGGGATCAGACCGGTACTAGACCCCTCCAACCTACAGACCATGACAGGGATCAGACCGGTACTAGACCCCTCCAACCTACAGACCATGGCAGGGATCAGACCGGTACTAGACCCCTCCAACCTACAGACCATGGCAGGGATCAGACCGGTACTAGACCCCTCCAACCTACAGACCATGACAGGGATCAGACCGGTACTAGACCCCTCCAACCTACAGGCCATGGCAGGGATCAGACCGGTACTAGACCCCTCCAACCTACAGGCCATGGCAGGGATCAGACTGGTACTAGACCCCTCCAACCTACAGGCCATGACAGGGATCAGACCGGTACTAGACCCCTCCAACCTACAGGCCATGGCATGGATCAGACCGGTACTAGACCCCTCCAACCTACAGGCCATGGCAGGGATCAGACCGGTACTAGACCCCTCCAACCTACAGGCCATGGCAAGGATCAGACCGGTACTAGACCCCTCCAACCTACAGGCCAGGGATCAGACCGGTACTAGACCCCTCCAACCTACAGGCCATGGCAGGGATCAGACCGGACCTAGACCCCTCCAAACTACAGGCCATGGATCAGACCGGTACTAGACCCCACAAACCTACAGGCCATGGATCAGACTGGTACTAGACCCCTCCAACCTACAGGCCATGGATCAGACCAGTACTAGACCCCTCCAACCTACAGGTTAGGGATCAGCCCGGTACTAGACCCCTCCAACCTACAGGCCAGGGATCAGACTGGTACTAGCACCCTCCAACCTACAGGCCAGGGATCAGACCGGTACTAGACCCCTCCAACCTACAGGCCAGGGATCAGACCGGTACTAGACCACTCCAACCTACAGGTCATGGCAGGGATCAGACAGGTACTAGACCCCTCCAACCTACAGGCCAGGGATCAGACCGGTACTAGACCCCTCCAACCTACAGGCCATGGCAGGGATCAGACCTGTACTAGACCCCTCCAACCTACAGGCCATGGCAAGGATCAGACCGGTACTAGACCCCTCCAACCTACAGGCCATGGCAGGGATCAGACCGGACCTAGACCCCTCCAAACTACAGGCCATGGATCAGACCGGTACTAGACCCCACAAACCTACAGGCCATGGATCAGACTGGTACTAGACCCCTCCAACCTACAGGTTAGGGATCAGCCCGGTACTAGACCCCTCCAACCTACAGGCCAGGGATCAGACTGGTACTAGCACCCTCCAACCTACAGGCCAGGGATCAGACTGGTACTAGACCCCTCCAACCTACAGGCCATGACAGGATCAGACCGGTACAAGACCCCTCCAACCTACAGGCCATGGCAGGGATCAGACTGGTACTAGACCCCTCCAACCTACAGGCCAGGGATCAGACTGGTACTAGACCCCTCCAACCTACAGGCCATGAAAGGGATCAGACCGGTACTAGACCCCTCCAACCTACAGGCCATGACAGGGATCAGACCGGTACTAGACCCCTCCAACCTACAGACCATGACAGGGATCAGACCGGTACTATACCCCTCCAACCTACAGACTATGACAGGGATCAGACCGGTACTAGACCCCTCCAACCTACAGACCATGGCAGGGATCAGACCGGTACTAGACCCCTCCAACCTACAGACCATGACAGGGATCAGACCGGTACTAGACCCCTCCAACCTACAGGCCATGGCAGGGATCAGACCGGTACTAGACCCCTCCAACCTACAGGCCATGGCAGGGATCAGACTGGTACTAGACCCCTCCAACCTACAGGCCATGACAGGGATCAGACCGGTACTAGACCCCTCCAACCTACAGGCCATGGCATGGATCAGACCGGTACTAGACCCCTCCAACCTACAGGCCATGGCAGGGATCAGACCGGTACTAGACCCCTCCAACCTACAGGCCATGGCAAGGATCAGACCGGTACTAGACCCCTCCAACCTACAGGCCAGGGATCAGACCGGTACTAGACCCCTCCAACCTACAGGCCATGGCAGGGATCAGACCGGACCTAGACCCCTCCAAACTACAGGCCATGGATCAGACCGGTACTAGACCCCACAAACCTACAGGCCATGGATCAGACTGGTACTAGACCCCTCCAACCTACAGGCCATGGATCAGACCGGTACTAGACCCCTCCAACCTACAGGTTAGGGATCAGCCCGGTACTAGACCCCTCCAACCTACAGGCCAGGGATCAGACTGGTACTAGCACCCTCCAACCTACAGGCCAGGGATCAGACCGGTACTAGACCCCTCCAACCTACAGGCCAGGGATCAGACCGGTACTAGACCACTCCAACCTACAGGTCATGGCAGGGATCAGACAGGTACTAGACCCCTCCAACCTACAGGCCAGGGATCAGACCGGTACTAGACCCCTCCAACCTACAGGCCATGGCAGGGATCAGACCTGTACTAGACCCCTCCAACCTACAGGCCATGGCAAGGATCAGACCGGTACTAGACCCCTCCAACCTACAGGCCATGGCAGGGATCAGACCGGACCTAGACCCCTCCAAACTACAGGCCATGGATCAGACCGGTACTAGACCCCACAAACCTACAGGCCATGGATCAGACTGGTACTAGACCCCTCCAACCTACAGGCCATGGATCAGACCGGTACTAGACCCCTCCAACCTACAGGTTAGGGATCAGCCCGGTACTAGACCCCTCCAACCTACAGGCCAGGGATCAGACTGGTACTAGCACCCTCCAACCTACAGGCCAGGGATCAGACCGGTACTAGACCCCTCCAACCTACAGGCCATGACAGGATCAGACCGGTACAAGACCCCTCCAACCTACAGGCCATGGCAGGGATCAGACTGGTACTAGACCCCTCCAACCTACAGGCCAGGGATCAGACTGGTACTAGACCCCTCCAACCTACAGGCCATGAAAGGGATCAGACCGGTACTAGACCCCTCCAACCTACAGGCCATGACAGGGATCAGACCGGTACTAGACCCCTCCAACCTACAGACCATGACAGGGATCAGACCGGTACTATACCCCTCCAACCTACAGGCCATGGCAGGGATCAGACTGGTACTAGACCCCTCCAACCTACAGGCCATGACAGGGATCAGACCGGTACTAGACCCCTCCAACCTACAGGCCATGGCATGGATCAGACCGGTACTAGACCCCTCCAACCTACAGGCCATGGCAGGGATCAGACCGGTACTAGACCCCTCCAACCTACAGGCCATGGCAAGGATCAGACCGGTACTAGACCCCTCCAACCTACAGGCCAGGGATCAGACCGGTACTAGACCCCTCCAACCTACAGGCCATGGCAGGGATCAGACCGGACCTAGACCCCTCCAAACTACAGGCCATGGATCAGACCGGTACTAGACCCCACAAACCTACAGGCCATGGATCAGACTGGTACTAGACCCCTCCAACCTACAGGCCATGGATCAGACCGGTACTAGACCCCTCCAACCTACAGGTTAGGGATCAGCCCGGTACTAGACCCCTCCAACCTACAGGCCAGGGATCAGACTGGTACTAGCACCCTCCAACCTACAGGCCAGGGATCAGACCGGTACTAGACCCCTCCAACCTACAGGCCAGGGATCAGACCGGTACTAGACCACTCCAACCTACAGGTCATGGCAGGGATCAGACAGGTACTAGACCCCTCCAACCTACAGGCCAGGGATCAGACCGGTACTAGACCCCTCCAACCTACAGGCCAGGGATCAGACCGGTACTAGACCCCTCCAACCTACAGGCCATGGCAGGGATCAGACCGGTACTAGACCCCTCCAACCTACAGGCCAGGGATCAGACTGGTACTAGACCCCTCCAACCTAGAGGCCATGGCAGGGATCAGACTGGTACTAGACCCCTCCAACCTACAGGCCATGGCAGGGATCAGACCGGTACTAGACCCCTCCAACCTACAGGCCATGGCAGGGATCAGACCGGTACTAGACCCCTCCAACCTACAGGCCATGGCAGGGATCAGACCGGTACAAGACCCCTCCAACCTACAGGCCAGGGATCAGACCGGTACTAGACCCTTCCAACCTACAGGCCATGGCAGGGATCAGACCGGTACTAGACCCCTCCAACCTACAGGCCATGGCAGGGATCAGACCGGTACTAGACCCCTCCAACCTACAGGCCATGGATCAGACCGGTACTAGACCCCTCCAACCTACAGGCAGGGATCAGACCGGTACTAGACCCCTCCAACCTACAGGCCATGGCAGGGATAAGACCGGTACTAGACCCCTCCAACCTACAGGTCATGGCAGGGACGGAGATTTGTCTTCCAACAAGACAATGATCCAAAACATAAAGCAAAATCTACAATGGAATGGTTCAAAAATAAACATATCCAAGTGTTAGAATGGCCAAGTCAAAGTCCAGACCTGAATCCAATCGAGAATCTGTGGAAAGAACTGAAAACTGCTGTTCACAAATGCTCTCCATCCAACCTCACTGAGCTCGAGCTGTTTTGCAAGGAGGAATGGGAAAAAATTTCAGTCTCTCGATGTGCAAAACTGATAGAGACATACCCGAAGCGACTTACAGCTGTAATCGCAGCAAAAGGTGGCGCTACAAAGTATTAACTTAAGGGGACTGAATAATTTTGCACGCCCAATTTTTCAGTTTTTGATTTGTTAAAAAAGTTTGAAATATCCAATAAATGTCGTTACACTTCATGATTGTGTCCCACTTGTTGTTGATTCTTCACAAAAAAATACAGTTTTATATCTTTATGTTTGAAGCCTGAAATGTGGCAAAAGGTCGCAAAGTTCAAGGGGGCCGAATACTTTCGCAAGGCACTGTATACAGGGGGTACCGGTACAGAGTCAATGTGGAGGGTATATACAGGGGGTACCGGTACAGAGTCAATGTGGAGGCTAGATACAGGGGGTACCAGTACAGAGTCAATGTGGAGGCTATATACAGGGGGGTACTGGTACAGAGTCAATGTGGAGGCTGTATACAGGGGGTACCGGTACAGAGTCAATGTGGAGGCTATATACAGGGGGTTCTGGTACAGAGTCAATGTGGAGGCTATATACAGGGGGTACCGGTACAGACTCAATGTGGAGGGTATATACAGGGGGTTCTGGTACAGAGTCAATGTGGAGGCTATATACAGGGGGTACTGGTACAGTGTCAATGTGGAGGGTATATACAGGGGGTACCGGTACAGAGTCAATGTGGAGGCTAGATACAGGGGGTACCAGTACAGAGTCAATGTGGAGGCTATATACAGGGGGTACCGGTACAGAGTCAATGTGGAGGCTATATACAGGGGGTACCGGTACAGAGTCAATGTGGAGACTATATACAGGGGGTACCGGTACAGAGTCAATGTGGAGGCTATATACAGGGGGTACCGGTACAGAGTCAATGTGGAGGCTATATACAGGGGGTACCGGTACAGAGTCAATGTGCGAGTCAATGTGCTGGGGCACCGGTGTCGAGGTAATTATGTACATGTAGTTATTAAAGTGCTAATGCATAGATAATAAACAGGGAGTAGCAGCAGCGTAGAAGGGGGTGCAAATAGTCTGGGTGGCCATTTGATTAGCTGTACAGGAGTCTTCTGGCTTGGGGGAAGAAGCTGTTTAGAAGCCTCTTGAACCTAGACTTGGCGCTCCGGTACCGCTTGCCGTGCGGTAGCAGAGAGAACAGTCTATGACTGGGGTGGCTGGAGTCTTTGACCATTTTTAGGGCCTTCCTCTGACACCGCCTGGTATAGAGGTCCTGTATGGCAGGAAGCTTGGTTCACACTACCCTCTGTAGTGCCTTGCGGTCGGAGGCCGAGCAGTTGCCGTACCAAGCGGTGATGCTCTCACAGCCCCAGCTAACTGGCCAACCAGGATGCTCTCACAGCCCCATGCTCTCACAGCCCCAGCTAACTGGCCAACCAGGATGCTCTCACAGCCCCATGCTCTCACAGCCCCAGCTAACTGGCCAGCAGCAAAATGAAACAAAAGACAACGTTCATCACTGTTATCTCCCTAATGGTTTCTCACTGTGGTCATCACTGTTATCTCCCTAATGGTTTCTCACTGTGGTCATCACTGTTATCTCCCTAATGGTTTCTCACTGTGGTCATCGCTGTTATCTCCCTAATGGTTTCTCACTGTGGTCATCGCTGTTATCTCCGTTGGTTTCTCACTGTGTTCATCACTGTTATCTCCCTAATGGTTTCTCACTGTGGTCATCACTGTTATCTCCCTAATGGTTTCTCACTGTGGTCATCGCTGTTATCTCCCTGATAGTTTCTCACTGTTATCTCCCTAATGGTTTCTCGCTGTGGTCATCACTGTTATCTCCCCAATGGTTTCTCACTGTGGTCATCGCTGTTATCTCCCTAATGGTTTCTCACTGTGGTCATCGCTGTTATCTCCCTAATGGTTTCTCACTGTGGTCATCGCTGTTATCTACCTAATGGTTTCTCACTGTGGTCATCACTGTTATCTCCCTGTTGGTTTCTCACTGTGGTCATCACTGTTATCTCCCTAATGGTTTCTCACTGTGGTCATCGCTGTTATCTCTCTGTTGGTTTCTCACTGTGGTCATCGCTGTTATCTCCCTAATGGTTTCTCACTGTGGTCATCACTGTTATCTCCCTAATGGTTTCTCACTGTGGTCATCGCTGTTATCTCCCTAATGGTTTCTCACTGTGGTCATCACTGTTATCTCCCTAATGGTTTCTCACTGTGGTCATCGCTGTTATCTCCCTAATGGTTTCTCACTGTGGTCATCACTGTTATCTCCCTAATGGTTTCTCACTGTGGTCATCGCTGTTATCTCCCTAATGGTTTCTCACTGTGGTCATCACTGTTATCTCCCTAATGGTTTCTCACTGTGGTCATCGCTGTTATCTCCCTGATAGTTTCTCACTGTTATCTCCCTGTTGGTCTCTCACTGTGGTCATCACTGTTATCTCCCTAATGGTTTCTCACTGTGGTCATCGCTGTTATCTCCCTAATGGTTTCTCACTGTGGTCAACACTGTTATCTCCCTAATGGTTTCTCACTGTGGTCATCGCTGTTATCTCCCTAATGGTTTCTCACTGTGGTCATCACTGTTATCTCCCTAATGGTTTCTCACTGTGGTCATCGCTGTTATCTCCCTAATGGTTTCTCACTGTGGTCATCACTGTTATCTCCCTAATGGTTTCTCACTGTGGTCATCGCTGTTATCTCCCTAATGGTTTCTCACTGTGGTCATCGCTGTTATCTCCGTTGGTTTCTCACTGTGGTCATCACTGTTATCTCCCTAATGGTTTCTCACTGTGGTCATCACTGTTATCTCCCTAATGGTTTCTCACTGTGGTCATTGCTGTTATCTCCCTGATAGTTTCTCACTGTTATCTCCCTAATGGTTTCTCACTGTGGTCATCGCTGTTATCTCCGTTGGTTTCTCACTGTGGTCATCACTGTTATCTCCCTAATGGTTTCTCACTGTGGTCATCACTGTTATCTCCCTGTTGGTTTCTCACTGTGGTCATCGCTGTTATCTCCCTGAAGGAGGGGATAGAAGTGGAGGAGGAGAGAGGATAGTGGAGGAGGAGAGAGAATAGAGGTGGAGGAGAGAGGAGAGAGGATAGTGGAGGAGGCGAGAGGAGAGAGGATAGAGGTGGAGGAGGAGAGAGGATAGAGGTGGAGGAGGAGAGAGGATAGAGGTGGAGGAAAGGAAAAGAGAGGAGAGGGGATCGAGGTGGAGGAGAGGAGGGGAGAGAGGATATAGGAGGAGGAGGAGAGAGGAGAGAGGATAGTGGAGGAGGCGAGAGGAGAGAGGATAGAGGTGGAGGAGGAGAGAGGATAGAGGTGGAGGAGGAGAGAGGATAGAGGTGGAGGAAAGGAAAAGAGAGGAGAGGGGATCGAGGTGGAGGAGAGGAGGGACATGGTGTTAAAATGGGGCAGCTGCCCGAAACACGGTAGAGAGGAGAGAGATTGATGAGAGGAGTTTTTTGGGGTATGTCTTTGAGAGGACCGCTAGGTAGGGAACCAACCTTGAGAATAATACATCATGATCTCTAGCATCCATTTTTGTTGTAGGTCCACTATAAATAGACAACCTGTCTCTGCATCAGCAACACTGTGAGAGGTAGAGCAGTCTCCCCATTACTCAAACCCTTACCTTACTTTGTCCCGTCCTGTTCTACTCGGCCCTGCTCTGGCCCACACTGGCCCGCTCTGCCCTGGCCCACACTGGCCCGCTCTGCTCTGCTCTGCCCTGACCCGCTCTGGCCCGCTCTACTCTGCCCTGCTCTGGCCCGCTCTGCTCTGATCCAGCCTGTTCTACCCTGGGCCTGCTCTACACCGGCCTGTTCTACTCCGGCCTGCTCTACACCGGCCTGTTCTACTCCGGCCTGCTCTACTCTGGCCTGCTTGAAACGCTGAATGTAGGTTGCGGTGTACTGTTGAGGGTCAACTGTGTGAAAAATAAAGTTCTCCCTACTTTTTATTTTTGAGGCCAGACAATAAGCAAAGAAGAAATACTGTTTGTCCTATTCTGACTATAACTTCTGTTCCCTGAAGGAGGGAAATGAGGTACAACATCTCCATGGTGGGTTGGTCCTCTTACGTCTTTGACAAGGCCAATGAATAACCTCGTCAGGGTGAAGACAGCCTGGCTGTCGAAACGTTGGTAATGAACTTTTTTGCATCTGAGCTCCTAGAGTGTTGGTTCTCTTATTTTCACATAAGCAGATGTCTCAGGTCTGCTGCTAGGAAAGTACTTCCTGACTTTTTCCCACATTTTGTTACATTAAAGCCTTTTATTTTTGAAATTGATGAAATTGTATTTTTTCCTCACCAATCTTCACACAATACCCCATAATGACAAAGCCAAAACAGGTGGTAGCTTCAACATACAGTGGTAGCCCATAGTGTTAAGGCCTTGGAAATAGTCACAACAAGGCCTTGGAAATAGTCACAACAAGGCCTTGGAAATAGTCACAACAAGGCCTTGGAAATAGTCACAACAAGGCCTTGGAAATAGTCACAACAAGGCCTTGGAAATAGTCACAACAAGGCCTTGGAAATAGTCACAACAAGGCCTTGGAAATAGGCACAACAAGGCCTTGGAAATAGTCACAACAAGGCTTCCAGTTCCCCACATATCCAAGTCCAACAGGTACCACGTGGCTCAGTTGGTAGACCAGGGCGCTTGCAACGCCAGGGTCGTGGGTTCGATTCCCCACGGGGGGGGGTTGGGTAAGTTGTTCTGGATAAGAGTGTTAAGGATAAGAACGTCTGCTGTATGTAACCGTCCAGACTGTATGTTCAAACCACTTACAGATCTAATGCCAGTCCAGCAATATAACGGTCTTTCCACTAATGCATGTTGAATTGACTGACTCCCTGCGACACTAATACATTATTAAGCGACTGATGACGGATCAGAATCCTGTAAGTGAATGTTTCAAGATAAGCAAACAAGCAGTCTGTTGTGATGCAGATCAGACCCCATTCAGTCAAGTCTGTCTGAGCTCTTTGACCTCCTCTCCTCATCTAGCCCTTCTACCTTCCCTCATCTAGCCCTTCTACCTCCTCTCCTCTTCCACTTCCTCCTCCCCTTCTACCTCCCTCATCTAGCCCTTCTACCTCCTCTCCTCTTCCTCCTCCCCTCATCTAGCCCTTCTACCTCCCCTCATCTAGCCCTTCTACTTCCTCCTCCCCTCATCTAGCCCTTCTACCTCCTCTCTTCTTGCTCCACTTCCTCCTCCCCTCATCTAGCCCTTCTACCTCCTCTCCTCTTGCTCCACTTCCTCCTCTCCTCATCTAGCCCTTCTACCTCCTCTCCTCTTCCTCCTCCCCTCATCTAGCCCTTCTACCTCCTCTCCTCTTCCTCTGGCTCCACTTCCTCCTCTCCTCATCTAGCCCTTCTACCTCGTCTCCTCTTCCTCTTGCTCCACTTCCTCCTCTCCTCATCTACCCTTCAAACTCCTCTTCCTCTTGCTCCACTTCCTCATCTAGCCCTTCAAACTCCTCTCCTCTTCCTCTTGCTCCACTTCCTCCTTTCCTCATCTAGCCCTTCTACCTCCTCTCCACTTCCTCCTCCCCTCATCTAACCTTCTTTTCCTCTGGGTCCACTTTCTCCTCCCCTCATCTAGCCCTTACCCTCCCCTCAGCTGCCTCTTGTCTGCACACCAGCACATTCCCCTAAAATCAATCAGATTACATAAGATCACTGCAGAGAGAGAGGGGGGGAGGCAGAGGGAGAAAGAGAGACAGAGAGAGAGAGAGAGAGAGAGAGAGAGAGTGAGAGAGAAAGAAAGATAGAGAGAGGGGGGGAGAGAGACTGCAGAGTAAGAGAAAACAGGCAATACCTTCACAGCTGTGTGCTACCCCTCCAGGCCTAGGGGCCCACTCTCTCTCTCCACTGACCCATGACAGGCCTCTGCAGTGACGGTCACATTCAAAGGACTGACCTCCTCAGTGCAGCAGGTGGACGAAGCAGCCGGACTAGAAAGACCTAGTGGTTTGACAGTGAATCATGCCTGTATAATTGTTCAGTGCTGCTAGAGAATGCATGGTCATCTGTCCTTCTCTGTACACAGACAGGAAGCAGGAAGTAACATTGCCAACGAAACAACCCAACTTATCATGGTGATATCACAGACAGACAGACAGACAGACAGTCTGCCTGCCTGTCTGTCAGCCTGCCTGTTCGTCTGTCTGCCTGTCTGTTCGTCTGTCTATCTGTCTGTTCGTCTGTCTATCAGCCTGCCTGCCTGTCTGTCTGTCAGTCTGTTCATCTGTCTTCCTGTTTGTCTGCTAGACTGTCTGAGTGCCTTCCTGTCTGTCTGTCTGTCCACCCACAAGCAGCAGGATACTGAAGCTGAGATCAATACCTCAGAGTACCAGCTGAATATACCACACAGAGAGACAGAGAGGCATGGCAGAGTACCAGCTGAATATACCACACAGAGACAGAGAGGCATGGCAGAGTACCAGCTGAATATACCAAACAGAGACAGAGAGGCATGGCAGAGTACCAGCTGAATATACCACACAGAGAGACAGAGAGGCATGGCAGAGTACCAGCTGAATATACCACACAGAGAGACAGAGAGGCATGGCAGAGTACCAGCTGAATATACCACACAGAGAGACAGAGAGGCATGGCAGAGTACCAGCTGAATATACCACACAGAGAGACATGGCAGAGTACCAGCTGAATATACCACACAGAGAGACAGAGAGGCATGGCAGAGTACCAGCTGAATATACCACACAGAGAGACATGGCAGAGTACCAGCTGAATATACCACACAGAGAGACATGGCAGAGTACCAGCTGAATATACCACACAGAGAGGCATGGCAGAGTACCAGCTGAATATACCACACAGAGAGACAGAGAGGCATGGCAGAGTACCAGCTGAATATACCACACAGAGAGACATGGCAGAGTACCAGCTGAATATACCACACAGAGAGGCATGGCAGAGTACCAGCTGAATATACAGAGGAACAATGTAACTAGACCCTCCACACTACAGAGAGACAATGTAACTAGACCCTCCACACTACAGAGAGACAATGTAACTAGACCCTCCACACTGCAGAGGAACAATGTAACTAGACCCTCCACACTGCAGAGGAACAATGTAACTAGACCCTCCACACTACAGAGAGACAATGTAACTAGACCCTCCACACTGCAGAGGGACAATGTAACTAGACCCTCCACACTACAGAGAGACAATGTAACTAGACCCTCCACACTACAGAGGGACAATGTAACTAGACCCTCCACACTACAGAGGGACAATGTAACTAGACCCTCCACACTACAGAGGAACAATGTAACTAGACCCTCCACACTGCAGAGGGACAGAGAGACAATGTAACTAGACCCTCCACACTGCAGAGGAACAATGTAACTAGACCCTCCACACTACAGAGGGACAATGTAACTAGACCCTCCACACTACAGAGAGACAATGTAACTAGACCCTCCACACTACAGAGGGACAATGTAACTAGACCCTCCACACTACAGAGGGACAATGTAACTAGACCCTCCACACTGCAGAGGGACAATGTAACTAGACCCTCCACACTGCAGAGGGACAATGTAACTAGACTCTCCACACTGCAGAGGGACAATGTAACTAGACAATCCACACTGCAGAGGGACAATGTAACTAGACTCTCCACACTACAGAGGGACAATGTAACTAGACCCTCCACACTACAGAGGGACAATGTAACTAGACCCTCCACACTACAGAGAGACAATGTAACTAGACCCTCCATCACAGTAGAGCCACTTGAGTGTTTAAGACATGATTAAGCCCTTTGAGATCTGCTGGCGATGGGAAATGAAAGCCTCCCATCAGTCCAATCCCAGCTAGTACAACGGCTCTGAGACGACCTGGTAACTGTCCGCATCCCAATTGACCCCCTATTACCTTACAGTGCACTACTAGTGAACTACGTAGGGACCCAAGCCAGTGACTGATTGGCTGATGAGTAAAGCAATCTGCATGCTGATTGGCTGTTTAAGGACCGACAGACCTCTGAAATCAATTCTGATAAACGGTGAGTTTTCTATTTTCCTGTTCAGCGCAGAACAACGGCAACTTGTCGGGCCGGTGGCTAAGCTTAATTGTGTGAGACGCGCCAAGGTTTGACTGATGAGGGCGTTCCGACACACACTGCCAAGGGAGAGCAATCACAACCAATCACGAGTCAATCATCCCCCAGTAGAAGAGAGGAGAACAAAACAACGACATGTTGAACACGCTGACCTCACAGGTAGAGGTCGAGGCTGCTTCCCTAATGCCCACACCCTATAGGGTCACAACTTTTCATTTTTTATTTCACCTTTATTTAACCAGGTAGGCCAGTTGAGAACAAGTTCTAATTTACAACTGTGACCTGGCCAAGATAAAGCAAAGCAGTGAGACAGAAACAACAACAAGGAGTTACACATGGAGTAAACAACAACACAGAGTTACACATGGAGTAAACAAACATACAGTCAATAACACAATAGAAAAAAAGAAAGTCTATATATAGTTGTGCAAATGGCTTGAGGAGGTAAGGCAATAAATAGACCAATAGAGGCGAAGTAATTACAATTCATCAGATTAACACTGGAGTGATATATGAGCAGATGATGATGTGCAAGTAGAGATACTGGGGTGTAAATGAGCAGAAAGGTAAACAACAAGTAGAGATACTGGGGTGTAAAGGAGCAGAAAGGTAAACAACAAGTAGAGATACTGGGGTGTAAAGGAGCAGAAAGGTAAACAACAAGTAGAGATACTGGGGTGTAAATGAACAGAAAGGTAAACAACAAGTAGAGATACTGGGGTGTAAATGAGCAGAAAGGCAAACAACAAGTAGAGATACTGGGGTGTAAATGAACAGAAAGGTAAACAACAAGTAGAGATACTGGGGTGTAAATGAACAGAAAGGTAAACAACAAGTAGAGATACTGGGGTGTAAAAGAACAGAAAGGTAAACAACAAGTAGAGATACTGGGGTGTAAATGAACAGAAAGGTAAACAACAAGTAGAGCTACTGGGGTGTAAATGAACAGAAAGGGAAACAACAAGTAGAGATACTGGGGTGTAAATGAACAGAAAGGGAAACAACAAGTAGAGATACTGGGGTACAGAATGAGCAGAAAGGTAAACAACAAGTAGAGATACTGGGGTGCAAAATGAGCAGAAAGGTAAACAACAAGTAGAGATACTGGGGTACAGAATGAGCAGAAAGGTAAACAACAACTAGAGATACTGGGGTGCAAAAGGAGCAGAAAGGTAAACAACAAGTAGAGATACTGGGGTACAGAATGAGCAGAAAGGTAAACAACAACTAGAGATACTGGGGTGCAGAAGGAGCAGAAAGGTAAACAACAAGTAGAGATACTGGGGTGCAGAAGGAGCAGAAAGGTAAACAACAAGTAGAGATACTGGGGTGCAGAAGGAGCAGAAAGGTAAACAACAAGTAGAGATACTGGGGTGCAGAAGGAGCAGAAAGGTAAACAACAGGGTGACATTGAGGATGGAGGTCTAGTCTTAAAAAGTGGAACTGACAGCGTTTTAACTACTTTGTAGATGTGAAACAAACAGAAAATCATAATACCGGTGAAAAATATCACATTTCCAGTTCATGCTACAAAACCGCCGTAATAAGAGGTTTTATAAATATATTATAAAATGTTCTCAGAATAGATGGATGCAGTTCAATGTATGATTAGCATAATTCGCCAATACATTTCTCGATAGTCCAGAACATATTGCTATCAGGTTGTAAATCACAGCTGGACTGGTACATAGAACATATTGCTATCAGGTTGTAAATCACAGCTGGACTGGTACATTGAACATATTGCTATCAGGTTGTAAATCACAGCTGGACTGGTACATAGAACATATTGCTATCAGGTTGTAAATCACAGCTGGACTGGTACATAGAACATATTGCTATCAGGTTGTAAATCACAGCTGGACTGGTACATAGAACATATTGCTATCAGGTTGTAAATCACAGCTGGACTGGTACATCGTTTGCTTCCTCCACCTATTTGGGATGTTTTAGTTTCAATGACTCAATATTTTGGACAACAAAAAAAAACAGACGAATGTAACTAAGGCTGGGAATGTTTAATTAAATCAAACTAGCAAAGGATCACCAGTCAGTCATAAGGTGGCTAATAGGCTAGCGTATCTATTTATGTAGCTATTTATTTAGCTAGCTAAAAACACAGAGCCCAACGTTAGCTAGCTAGCTGCTGGGAGAATGTCATTGAAGGAGTGGGTGGAGTGACCGACTTTCCCCCCTCATATGGTTGTTTGGTGACTACAGCTAGAGATGCAGGCGTCAGTTGGTTAGCTAGCAAGAAATGTTAGCTATGCTGAACTTGAACGATTGTTACCCAGTTAGCGTATCTCTTGCGTTCGTAAATTCACTCTGGCTATCTACTCCAATTTCTACTCCGATCTGGCTATCTACTCCAATTTCTACTCCGATCTGGCTATCTACTCCAATTTCTACTCCGATCTGGCAATCTACTCCAATTTCTTCTCCGATCTGGTAATCTACTCCTATTTCTACTCCGACCTGGCAATCTACTCCGAGTTCTACTCCGATCTGGCTATCTACTCAGAGTGCGTGTGCCAGAGAGTATAACTGATGAATTTAAGAACACCATTGGCTGAGACAATGGGTGGGTTGGACATGTCGAGAGATGAGTTCTGATTGGTCTACCATGTAAGCATGTTTCTGTCTATAACATGAACTGCTCGGTAGATGTAGATAATCCATGCTACCAATCCGCTTTTATGAAAGATATAACGTCAACCATGAAGAACTGCGAAAGTGTTGCTTCTGCTCTTAACAACATCACTGCCCTGAATTTAGCAGGCGCTTTCGACAAAGATAAGTTGGGGGAAAAGTTGTGTCGGGCTACTTCCTGTTCACGCCACGGTCAGTGTGATCCGGAGTGACTTGACACAACGCTGGACAAACAAGATGTACAAACAAAATGGAGTCAAAAGAGTGTCCAGTCTGCCGTGAAGCGTTCATACGAGTCTAACTACATTTTCACATTCAGATATTCTACATTTCTAATTCAGTCAGAACGTGAAGCGTTCATACGAGTCTAACTACATTTTCACATTCAGATATTCTACATTTCTAATTCAGTCAGAACGTGAAGCGTTCATACGAGTCTAACTACATTTTCACATTCAGATATTCTACATTTCTAATTCAGTCAGAACGTGAAGCGTTCATACGAGTCTAACTACATTTTCACATTCAGATATTCTACATTTCTAATTCAGTCAGAACGTGAAGCATTCATACGAGTCTAACTACATTTTCACATTCAGATATTCTACATTTCTAATTCAGTCAGAACGTGAAGCATTCATACGAGTCTAACTACATTTTCACATTCAGATATTCTACATTTCTAATTCAGTCAGAACGTGAAGCGTTCATACGAGTCTAACTACATTTTCACATTCAGATATTCTACATTTCTAATTCAGTCAGAACGTGAAGCGTTCATACGAGTCTAACTACATTTTCACATTCAGATATTCTACATTTCTAATTCAGTCAGAACGTGAAGCATTCATACGAGTCTAACTACATTTTCACATTCAGATATTCTACATTTCTAATTCAGTCAGAACGTGAAGCATTCATACGAGTCTAACTACATTTTCACATTCAGATATTCTACATTTCTAATTCAGTCAGAACGTGAAGCGTTCATACGAGTCTAACTACATTTTCACATTCAGATATTCTACATTTCTAATTCAGTCAGAACGTGAAGCGTTCATACGAGTCTAACTACATTTTCACATTCAGATATTCTACATTTCTAATTCAGTCAGAACGTGAAGCGTTCATACGAGTCTAACTACATTTTCACATTCAGATATTCTACATTTCTAATTCAGTCAGAACGTGAAGCGTTCATACGAGTCTAACTACATTTTCACATTCAGATATTCTACATTTCTAATTCAGTCAGAACGTGAAGCGTTCATACGAGTCTAACTACATTTTCACATTCAGATATTCTACATTTCTAATTCAGTCAGAACGTGAAGCGTTCATACGAGTCTAACTACATTTTCACATTCAGATATTCTACATTTCTAATTCAGTCAGAACGTGAAGCGTTCATACGAGTCTAACTACATTTTCACATTCAGATATTCTACATTTCTAATTCAGTCAGAACGTCGTTTTCATAGCAAGTTAATAAAAGGAAACGGTTCCCCCATTTTGATTTTGGTATATTTGTAACAGTATAACTTTAGACCGTCCCCTCGCCCCCTTACCCGGGGCTCGAACCAGGGACCCTCTGCACACATCGACATCAGTCACCCGCGAAGCATCGTTACCCATCGCTCCACAAACCGCTAATTAGCTAGCCATTTCACAGCCGTTACATATTGTTTTTCTGTGCATCTCTAAATGATTTTATATCGATTCCCTCGGTCAACTCGTGTTTTCATGTGTATCGGAGTTGTTGGTGTTCAAGCAGACAGAAATCCGTTTCGGTACCAAGTTTATCAAAGCAGAATTACTTTCCTATTGTTCCTCAACTGCAGTGTCTGATTTTCTAGCTCTTCTACTTTTATCCAAATGTAAAAAACACTTTTTCAAATGTTGCTACAAAAGGACTGAATCCAGGTGGTCACATATGGCCACTCCCCTTTCTGTAATCTGTCACATATGGCCACTCCCCTTTCTGTAATCTGTCACATATGGCCACTCCCCTTTCTGTAATCTGTCACATATGGCCACTCCCCTTTCTGTAATCTGTTACATATGGCCACTCCCCTTTCTGTAATCTGTCACATATGGCCACTCCCCTTTCTGTAATCTGTTACATATGGCCACTCCCCTTTCTGTAATCTGTCACATATGGCCACTCCCCTTTCTGTAATCTGTTACATATGGCCACTCCCCTTTCTGTAATCTGTCACATATGGCCACTCCCCTTTCTGTAATCTGTCACATATGGCCACTCCTCCCCCTTTCTGTAATCTGTCACATATGGCAACTCCTCCCCCTTTCTGTAATCTGTCACATATGGCCACTCCCCTTTCTGTAATCTGTCACATATGGCCACTCCTCCCCCTTTCTGTAATCTGTCACATATGGCCACTCCTCCCCCTTTCTGTAATCTGTCACATATGGCCACTCCTCCCCCTTCCTGTAATCTGTCACATATGGCCACTCCTCCCCCTTCCTGTAATCTGTCACATATGGCCACTCCCCTTTCTGTAATCTGTCACATATGGCAACTCCTCCCCCTTTCTGTAATCTGTCACATATGGCCACTCCTCCCCCTTCCTGTAATCTGTCACATATGGCCACTCCCTTTTCTGTAATCTGTCACATATGGCCACTCCCTTTTCTGTAATCTGTCACATATGGCCACTCCTCCCCCTTTCTGTAATCTGTCACATATGGCCACTCCTCCCCCTTTCTGTAATCTGTCACATATGGCCACTCCTCCCCCTTCCTGTAATCTGTCACATATGGCCACTCCTCCCCCTTCCTGTAATCTGTCACATATGGCCACTCCCCTTTCTGTAATCTGTCACATATGGCAACTCCTCCCCCTTTCTGTAATCTGTCACATATGGCCACTCCTCCCCCATCCTGTAATCTGTCACATATGGCCACTCCCCTTTCTGTAATCTGTCACATATGGCCACTCCTCCCCCTTTCTGTAATCTGTCACATATGGCCACTCCCCTTTCTGTAATCTGTCACATATGGCCACTCCTCCCCCTTTCTGTAATCTGTCACATATGGCAACTCCTCCCCCTTTCTGTAATCTGTCACATATGGCCACTCCCCTTTCTGTAATCTGTCACATATGGCCACTCCTCCCCCTTTCTGTAATCTGTCACATATGGCCACTCCTCCCCCTTTCTGTAATCTGTCACATATGGCCACTCCTCCCCCTTCCTGTAATCTGTCACATATGGCCACTCCTCCCCCTTCCTGTAATCTGTCACATATGGCCACTCCCCTTTCTGTAATCTGTCACATATGGCAACTCCTCCCCCTTTCTGTAATCTGTCACATATGGCCACTCCTCCCCCTTCCTGTAATCTGTCACATATGGCCACTCCCTTTTCTGTAATCTGTCACATATGGCCACTCCCTTTTCTGTAATCTGTCACATATGGCCACTCCTCCCCCTTTCTGTAATCTGTCACATATGGCCACTCCTCCCCCTTCCTGTAATCTGTCACATATGGCCACTCCTCCCCCTTCCTGTAATCTGTCACATATGGCCACTCCCCTTTCTGTAATCTGTCACATATGGCAACTCCTCCCCCTTTCTGTAATCTGTCACATATGGCCACTCCTCCCCCATCCTGTAATCTGTCACATATGGCCACTCCCCTTTCTGTAATCTGTCACATATGGCCACTCCCCTTTCTGTAATCTGTCACATATGGCCACTCCCCTTCCTGTAATCTGTCACAGCTAAATACATTATAATACAATTTACTTCAATGTCTTTATCAAACCCCATTCTATTCTCCAGGTCACGAGGTCACAAATACGGTATAATATCGGTACCATTTCAGATCACCCCGGCTCGGCCATACGATCACAGGTTCATCCTCCTCCTCCTCCTCCATTCAGTCAGTCAGAGAAAGGTCAGGTTCAAAACTGGTCTTCAAAGGCCTCCATGTGGCAAGAACCTCTGCTGTGGTACCACCTCCCCCTCTCCACTTCCTCCCCCTCCTCTTCCTCCCTCTTGACTTCAGCGTCCTCCTCCTCCCTTTCCTCCCCCTCTCCACTTCCTCCTCCTCCCTCTCCTCCCCCTCTCCACTTCCTCCTCCTCCCTCTCCTCCCCCTCTCCACTTCCTCCTCCTCCTCCCTCTCCTCTTCCCTTGCCACTTCCTCCCTCTTCACTTCAGCGTCCTCCCTCCCCACTTTCCCCTCCTGCCTCCCTCCTCCTCCATCCCCACTTCCTCATCCACTTCCACGCAAGATGTAAAATGTTGGTTTCATGAGCTCCCAGAAAATTATCCATATGCACAAAAAAGATTTGTTAACATCCCTGTTAGTGAGCATTTTCCCTTTGCCTAAATAATCCATCCCTTGACAGGTGTGGCATATCAAGAAGGACAATAAAAATAAAAAGGCCACTCTAAAATGTGCAGTTTTGTCACACAACACAATGCCACAGATGTCTCAAGTTGAGGGAGCGTACACTTGGCATGCTGACTGGAGGAATGTCCAGCAGAGCTGTTGCCAGATAATTTAATGTTCATTTCTCTACCATAAGCTGCCTCCAACATCGTTTTAGAGAATTTGGCAGAACGTCCAACTGGCCTCACAACCCCAGACCATGTCAAACCACGCCAGCCAAAAAACCTCCACATTTGGCTTCTTCACCTGCGGGATCGTCTGAGACCAGCCACACGGACAGCTGATGAAACTGTGAGTTTGTACAACTGAAGAATTTTTCCACAAACTGTCAGAAACCGTCTCAGGGAAGCTCATCTGAGTGCTCATCGTCCTCACCAGGGTCTTGAACTGACTTCAGTTCAGTTGTAACCGACTTCTGTGGGCAAATGCTCAACTCCGATGGCCACTGGCCTCGCTGGAGAAGTCTGCTCTTCACGGATGAATCCCGTTTTCAGCTGTACCGGGCAGATGGCGTCGTGTGGGCGAGCGGTTTGCTGATGTCATTGATGTGAAGGGAATTCCCCACGGTGTGGTTATGGTAGTAGGGGCAGCCATACGCTACGGACAAAACAATTGCATTTTAATCGATGGCAATTTGAATGCACAGAGATATCGTGACGAGATCCTGAGGCCCATTGTCGTGCCACTCTAACCACTACGCTACCTGCCGTCCCTACACTCTAACCACTAGGCTACCTGTGTCCCTACACTCTAACCACTAGGCTACCTGCCGCCCCTCCGCTCTAACCACTAGGCAGCCCTGCCGCCCCTCCACTCTAACCACTAGGCTACCTGCCGCCCCTCCGCTCTAACCACTAGGCTACCTTCCGTCCCTCCACCCTAACCACTAGGCTACCTGCCATCCCTCAACTCTAATCACTAGACTACCTGCCGTCCCTACACTCTAACCACTAGGCTACCTGCCGTCCCTACACTCTAACCACTAGGCTACCTGCCGTCCCTACACTCTAACCACTAGGCTACCTGCCATCCCTACACTCTAACCACTAGGCTACCTGCCGCCCCTACACTCTAACCACTAGGCTACCTGCCGTCCCTCCACTCTAACCACTAGGCTACCTGCCGTCCCTCCACGCTAACCACTAGGCTACCTGCCTCCCCTCCACTCTAACCACTAGGCTACCTGCCGCCCCTACACTCTAACCACTAGGCTACCTGCCGTCCCTCCACTCTAACCACTAGGCTACCTGCCGTCCCTCCACTCTAACCACTAGGCTACCTGCCACACCTACACTCTAACCACTAGGCTACCTGCCGCCCCTACACTCTAACCACTAGGCTACCTGCCGTCCCTCCACTCTAACCACTAGGCTACCTGCCGTCCCTCCACGCTAACCACTAGGCTACCTGCCTCCCCTCCACTCTAACCACTAGGCTACCTGCCACGCCCCTCTAACCACTAGGCTACCTGCCACCCCCCTCTAACTACTAGGCTACCTGCCGTCCCTCCACTCTAACCACTAGGCTACCTGCCGTCCCTCCACTCTAACCACTAGGCTACCCGCCGTCCCTCCACTCTAACCACTAGGCTACCTGCCGTCCCTCCACTCTAACCACTAGGCTACCTGCCGTCCCTCCACTCTAACCACTAGGCTACCTGCCGTCCCTCCACTCTAACCACTAGGCTACCTGCCGTCCCTCCACTCTAACCACTAGGCTACCCGCCGGCCCTCCACTCTAACCACTAGGCTACCTGCCGCCCCTCCACTCTAACCACTAGGCTACCTGCCGTCCCTCCACTCTAACCACTAGGCTACCCGCCGTCCCTCCACTCTAACCACTAGGCTACCTGCCGTCCCTCCACTCTAACCACTAGGCTACCTGCCGTCCCTCCACTCTAACCACTAGGCTACCTGCCGTCCCTCCACTCTAACCACTAGGCTACCTGCCGTCCCTCCACTCTAACCACTAGGCTACCTGCCGTCCCTCCACTCTAACCACTAGGCTACCTGCCGCCCCTACACTCTAACCACTAGGCTACCTGCCGTCCCTCCACTCTAACCACTAGGCTACCTGCCGTCCCTCCACTCTAACCACTAGGCTACCTGCCGTCCCTCCACTCTAACCACTAGGCTACCTGCCGTCCCTCCACTCTAACCACTAGGCTACCTGCCGTCCTTACACTCTAACCACTAGGCTACCTGCCTCCCCTACACTCTAACCACTAGGCTACCTGCCGTCCCTACACTCTAACCACTAGGCTACCTGCCGTCCCAACACTCTAACCACTAGGCTACCTGCCGTCCCTCCACTCTAACCACTAGGCTACCTGCCGTCCTTACACTCTAACCACTAGGCTACCTGCCTCCCCTACACTCTAACCACTAGGCTACCTGCCGTCCCTCCACTCTAACCACTAGGCTACCTGCCGTCCCTCCACTCTAACCACTAGGCTACCTGCCGCCCCTACACTCTAACCACTAGACTACCTGCCGTCCCTCCACTCTAACCACTAGGCTACCTGCCGTCCCTCCACTCTAACCACTAGGCTACCTGCCGTCCCTCCACTCTAACCACTAGGCTACCTGCCGTCCCTACACTCTAACCACTAGGCTACCTGCCGTCCCTCCACTCTAACCACTAGGCTACCTGCCGTCCCTACACTCTAACCACTAGGCTACCTGCCGTCCCTACACTCTAACCACTAGGCTACCTGCCGCCCCTCCACTCTAACCACTAGGCTACCTGCCATCCCTACACTCTAACCACTAGGCTACCTGCCGCCCCTACACTCTAACCACTAGGCTACCTGCCGTCCCTCCACTCTAACCACTAGGCTACCTGCCGCCCCTCCACTCTAACCACTAGGCTACCTGCCGTCCCTCCACTCTAACCACTAGGCTACCTGCCGCCTCTACACTCTAACCACTAGGCTACCTGCCGCCTCTACACTCTAACCACTAGGCTACCTGCCGCCCCTCCACTCTAACCACTAGGCTACCTGCCGCCCCTACACTCTAACCACTAGGCTACCTGCCGCCCCTACACTCTAACCACTAGGCTACCTGCCACCCCTCCACTCTAACCACTAGGCTACCTGCCTCCATGACATCATCAGCTGCTACATCACTGCCTCTATTATTTACTGTTGTGTTTCAGAGGCAGAGTCCCAAATGGAATCCTATGCCCTACATAGTGCACTGTTTTGGACCAGAGGACGGCCCAGTTGGGCACTATAGCTCCTGTCAAAAGTAGTGCACCATATAGGGAAAAAGTTGCCATTTTGTGACTCACAGACACAGAGTTTTATTTATTCACAAAGCCAGGCTGTCCAGCCATGAGAGACCATGTTAGATCTGAACCAGGGCCATGCAGGCAGGCCAGAGAGAAAGAGAGAGAGAGTGAAGATATTTGACAGAGGTATCGATGTTACTGCTCTGGTTAGAGGCAGGGGAGTCCCCAAGGAGTAGCTGATGGTGGAGATAATGAGCCCTGAGGGAATACTGTACTGGACATCTCTCATCAACAGTAAGCTACTGGAACATGGACGATGCTAAATGAGGAAAAAATTAATTGTTAGAAAAGGCCAAAATAACACTTAGCACAATAGCAACTAGGGCCAGAATACTGTATTCTGTTCAAATGACTGGAATTTAGGAAAAGTCTAAAATGGAGGCCACCTTCTCACTGTACCATTAAAAGTAAAGACTATCCCAGTATCAGCCAGTATCCCATTAAAGACTACCCCAGTATCCCATTAGACTATCCCAGTATCAGCCAGTATCTCATTAAAGACTATCCCAGTATCAGCCAGTATCCCATTAAAGACTATCCCAGTATCAGCCAGTATCCCATTAAAGACTATCCCAGTATCAGCCAGTGTCCCATTAAAGACTATCCCAGTATCAGCCAGTATCCCATTAAAGACTATCCCAGTATCAGCCAGGATCCCATTAAAGACTATCCCAGTATCAGCCAGGATCCCATTAAAGACTATCCCAGTATCAGCCAGTATCCCATTAAAGACTATCCCAGTATCAGATTAAATACTATCCCAGTATCAGCCAGTGTCCCATTAAAGACTATCCCAGTATCAGCCAATATCCCATTAAAGACTATCCCAGTATCAGCCAGTATCCCATTAAAGACTATCCCAGTATCAGCCAGGATCCCATTAAAGAGTATCCCAGTATCCCATTAAAGACTATCCCAGTATTAGCCAGTATCCCATTAAAGACTATCCCAGTATCAGCCAGTATCCCATTAAAGACTATCCCAGTATCAGCCAGTATCCCATTAAAGACTATCCCAGTATCAGCCAGTATCCCATTAAAGACTATCCCAGTATCAGATTAAATACTATCCCAGTATTAGCCAGTATCCCATTAAAGACTATCCCAGTATCAGCCAGTATCCCATTAAAGACTATCCCAGTATCAGCCAGTATCCCATTAAAGACTATCCCAGTATCAGCCAGTATCCCATTAAAGACTATCCCAGTATCAGATTAAATACTATCCCAGTATCAGCCAGTGTCCCATTAAAGACTATCCCAGTATCAGCCAATATCCCATTAAAGACTATCCCAGTATCAGCCAGTATCCCATTAAAGACTATCCCAGTATCAGCCAGTATCCCATTAAAGACTATCCCAGTATCAGCCAGGATCCCATTAAAGAGTATCCCAGTATCCCATTAAAGACTATCCCAGTATTAGCCAGTATCCCATTAAAGACTATCCCAGTATCAGCCAGTATCCCATTAAAGACTATCCCAGTATCAGATTAAATACTATCCCAGTATCAGCCAGTGTCCCATTAAAGACTATCCCAGTATCAGCCAATATCCCATTAAAGACTATCCCAGTATCAGCCAGTATCCCATTAAAGACTATCTCAGTATCAGATTAAATACTATCCCAGTATCAGCCAGTGTCCCATTAAAGACTATCCCAGTATCAGCCAATATCCCATTAAAGACTATCCCAGTATCAGCCAGTATCCCATTAAAGACTATCCCAGTATCAGCCAGGATCCCATTAAAGAGTACCCAGTATCCCATTAAAGACTATCCCAGTATTAGCCAGTATCCCATTAAAGACTATCCCAGTATCAGCCAGTATCCCATTAAAGACTATCCCAGTATCAGCCAGTATCCCATTAAAGACTATCCCAGTATCAGCCAGTATCCCATTAAATACTATCCCAGTATCAGCCATTATCCCATTAAAGACTATCCCAGTATCAGCCATTATCCCATTAAAGACTATCCCAGTATCAGCCAGTATCCCATTAAAGACTATCCCAGTATCCCATTAAATACGATCCCAGTATCCCATTAAAGACTATCCCAGTATCAGCCATTATCCCATTAAAGACTATCCCAGTATCAGCCATTATCCCATTAAAGACTATCCCAGTGTCCCATTAAAGACTATCCCAGTATCAGCCATTATCCCATTAAAGACTATCCCAGTATCAGCCAGTGTCCCATTAAAGACTACTCCAGTATCCCATTAAATACTATCTCAGTATCAGCCAGTATCCCATTAAAGACTATCCCAGTATCAGCCAGTATCCCATTAAAGACTATCCCAGTATCAGCCAGTGTCCCATTAAATACTATCCCAGTATCAGCCAGTATCCCATTAAAGACTATCCCAGTATCAGCCAGTATCCCATTAAAGACTATCCCAGTATCAGCCAGTATCCCATTAAAGACTATCCCAGTATCAGCCAGTATCCCATTAAAGACTATCCCAGTATCAGCCAGTATCCCATTAAAGACTATCCCAGTATCCCATTAAATACGATCCCAGTATCCTATTAAAGACTATCCCAGTATCAGCCAGTGTCCCATTAAATACTATCCCAGTATCAGCCAGTATCCCATTAAAGACTATCCCAGTGTCCCATTAAAGACTATCCCAGTATCAGCCAGTATCCCATTAAATACTATCCCAGTATCAGCCATTATCCCATTAAAGACTATCCCAGTATCAGCCATTATCCCATTAAAGACTATCCCAGTATCAGCCAGTATCCCATTAAAGACTATCCCAGTGTCCCATTAAAGACTATCCCAGTATCAGCCATTATCCCATTAAAGACTATCCCAGTATCAGCCAGTGTCCCATTAAAGACTATCCCAGTATCAGCCAGTATCCCATTAAATACTATCTCAGTATCAGCCAGTATCCCATTAAAGACTATCCCAGTATCAGCCAGTATCCCATTAAAGACTATCCCAGTATCAGCCAGGATCCCATTAAAGAGTATCCCAGTGTCCCATTAAATACTATCCCAGTATCAGCCAGTATCCCATTAAAGACTATCCCAGTATCAGCCAGTGTCCCATTAAATACTATCCCAGTATCAGCCAGTATCCCATTAAAGACTATCCCAGTGTCCCATTAAAGACTATCCCAGTATCAGCCAGTGTCCCATTAAAGACTATCCCAGTATCAGCCAGTATCCCATTAAAGACTACCCCAGTATCAGCCAGTATCCCATTAAAGACTATCCCAGTGTCCCATTAAAGACTATCCCAGTATCAGCCAGTATCCCATTAAAGACTACCCCAGTATCAGCCAGTATCCCATTAAAGACTATCCCAGTGTCCCATTAAAGACTATCCCAGTATCAGCCAGTATCCCATTAAAGACTATCCCAGTATCAGCCAGTGTCCCATTAAAGACTATCCCAGTGTCCCATTAAAGACTGTTGTCTGTAGCTTGTGAGGTGTGGAAACACTTTGTTGCTTTTATGAATTTTGTCTTGCTGCTTTTTGTTTTATGTTGCTCTGTCTGTATGCTACGTCTTGCTTGTCCTATGTTGCTCTGTATGCTACGTCTTGCTTGTCCTATGTTGCTCTGTCTGTATGCTACGTCTTGCTTGTCCTATGTTGCTCTGTCTGTATGCTACGTCTTGCTTGTCCTATGTTGCTCTGTCTGTATGCTACGTCTTGCTTGTCCTATGTTGCTCTGTCTGTATGCTACGTCTTGCTTGTCCTATGTTGCTCTGTCTGTATGCTACGTCTTGCTTGTCCTATGTTGCTCTGTCTGTATGCTACGTCTTGCTTGTCCTATGTTGCTCTGTCTGTATGCTACGTCTTGCTTGTCCTATGTTGCTCTGTCTGTATGCTACGTCTTGCTTGTCCTATGTTGCTCTGTCTGTATGCTACGTCTTGCTTGTCCTATGTTGCTCTGTCTGTATGCTACGTCTTGCTTGTCCTATGTTGCTATGTCTGTATGCTACGTCTTGCTTGTCCTATGTTGCTCTGTCTGTATGCTACGTCTTGCTTGTCCTATGTTGCTATGTCTGTATGCTACGTCTTGCTTGTCCTATGTTGCTCTGTCTGTATGCTATGTCTTGCTTGTCCTATGTTGCTCTGTCTGTATGCTATGTCTTGCTTGTCCTATGTTGCTATGTCTGTATGCTACGTCTTGCTTGTCCTATGTTGCTCTGTCTGTATGCTATGTCTTGCTTGTCCTATGTTGCTATGTCTGTATGCTATGTCTTGCTTGTCCTATGTTGCTATGTCTGTATGCTACGTCTTGCTTGTCCTATGTTGCTCTGTCTGTATGCTATGTCTTGCTTGTCCTATGTTGCTATGTCTGTATGCTACGTCTTGCTTGTCCTATGTTGCTCTGTCTGTATGCTATGTCTTGCTTGTCCTATGTTGCTATGTCTGTATGCTATGTCTTGCTTGTCCTATGTTGCTCTGTCTGTATGCTACGTCTTGCTTGTCCTATGTTGCTCTGTCTGTATGCTACGTCTTGCTTGTCCTATGTTGCTCTGTCTGTATGCTACGTCTTGCTTGTCCTATGTTGCTCTGTCTGTATGCTACGTCTTGCTTGTCCTATGTTGCTATGTCTGTATGCTACGTCTGGCTTGTCCTATGTTGCTCTGTCTGTATGCTACGTCTTGCTTGTCCTATGTTGCTATGTCTGTATGCTACGTCTTGCTTGTCCTATGTTGCTCTGTCTGTATGCTATGTCTTGCTTGTCCTATGTTGCTCTGTCTGTATGCTATGTCTTGCTTGTCCTATGTTGCTATGTCTGTATGCTACGTCTTGCTTGTCCTATGTTGCTCTGTCTGTATGCTATGTCTTGCTTGTCCTATGTTGCTATGTCTGTATGCTATGTCTTGCTTGTCCTATGTTGCTATGTCTGTATGCTACGTCTTGCTTGTCCTATGTTGCTCTGTCTGTATGCTATGTCTTGCTTGTCCTATGTTGCTATGTCTGTATGCTACGTCTTGCTTGTCCTATGTTGCTCTGTCTGTATGCTATGTCTTGCTTGTCCTATGTTGCTCTGTATGCTATGTCTTGCTTGTCCTATGTTGCTCTGTCTTGCTTGTCCTATGTTGCTCTGTCTGTATGCTATGTCTTGCTTGTCCTATGTTGCTATGTCTGTATGCTATGTCTTGCTTGTCCTATGTTGCTATGTCTTGCTTGTTCTATGCTGCTATTGTCTATATTGTAATTGTTTTTAATAACCTGCCCAGGGACTGCGGTTGAAAATTAGCCGGCTGGCTAAAACCGGCACTTTTACTGAAACGTTGATTAATGTGCACTGTCCCTGTAAAAATAAAATAAACTCAAACTCAACTCAGACTATCCCAGTATTAGCCAGTATCCCATTAAAGACTATCCCAGTATCAGCCAGTATCCCATTAAAGACTATCCCAGTATCAGCCAGTATCCCATTAAAGACTATCCCAGTATCAGCCAGTGTCCTAGCATCCCAAGGGACTGTGATCAGGTCAGTGCCCTGAGTGCCTCATCACCCTCTGTGAGGTGAGGCCTCTCTGAGAGTAAGTATATGAGGCTTGCCTGCTGAAGGCAGTCCTCTCTGCTCTGCATGCAGGCTGCGTTCCCAAACACTTGGCTGGAGGGGGAAGACGACACTGGCCACCGAGGACACCGGGGCTCAGGTGACAGAGAGCCAGATAGGGCCTGATAGGGGGACTCAATAAACTTCACCCTGACTCAGAAAACACAGACAAGACCAGGGCCCTGTCAGCTCTTATACCCCCAGGCTGCGGCTGCCTGGGAGACGGGGCGGGTCTGGTAGCCTGGGAGACGGGGCGGGTCTGGTAGCCTGGGAGACGGGGCGGGTCTGGTAGCCTGGGAGACGGGGCGGGTCTGGTAGCCTGGGAGACAGGACAGGTGCAGTCTCACGCTGTCTGGGAGTCTTTCACTACACTACAGCTCACCAACATACACTACAGCTCACCAACATACACTACAGCTCACCAACATACACTACAGCTCACCAACAGTAGGGAGTCTTTCAGTGCACTACAGCTCACCAACAGTAGGGAGTCTTTCAGTGCACTACAGCTCACCAACAGTAGGGAGTCTTTCACTACACTACAGCTCACCAACATACACTACAGCTCACCAACATACACTACAGCTCACCAACATACACTACAGCTCACCAACAGTAGGGAGTCTTTCACTACACTACAGCTCACCAACAGTAGAGAGTCTTTCACTACACTACAGCTCACCAATAGTAGGGAGTCTTTCACTACACTATAGCTCACCAACAGTAGGGAGTCATTCAGTACACTACAGCTCACCAACAGTAGGGAGTCTTTCACTACACTACAGCTCACCAACAGTAGGGAGTCATTCAGTACACTACAGCTCACCAACAGTAGGGAGTCATTCAGTACACTACAGCTCACCAACAGTAGGGAGTCATTCAGTACACTACAGCTCACCAACAGTAGGGAGTCATTCAGTACACTACAGCTCACCAACAGTAGGGAGTCATTCAGTACACTACAGCTCACCAACAGTAGAGAGTCTTTCACTACACTACAGCTCACCAACATACACTATAGCTCACCAACAGTAGGGAGTCTTTCAGTACACTACAGCTCACCAACAGTAGGGAGTCATTCAGTACACTACAGCTCACCAACAGTAGGGAGTCGTTCAGTACACTACAGCTCACCAAAAGTAGAGAGTCATTCAGTACACTACAGCTCACCAACAGTAGAGAGTCATTCAGTACACTACAGCTCACCAACAGTAGGGAATCTTTCAGTGCACTACAGCTCACCAACAGTAGAGAGTCTTTCAGTACACTACAGCTCACCAACAGTAGGGAGTCATTCAGTACACTACAGCTCACCAACATACACTACAGCTCACCAACAGTAGGGAGTCTTTCAGTACACTACAGCTCACCAACAGTAGGGAGTCTTTCAGTACACTACAGCTCACCAACAGTAGGGAGTCATTCAGTACACTACAGCTCACCAACAGTAGGGAGTCATTCAGTACACTACAGCTCACCAACATACACTATAGCTCACCAACAGTAGGGAGTCTTTCACTACACTACAGCTCACCAACATACACTATAGCTCACCAACAGTAGGGAGTCTTTCAGTACACTACAGCTCACCAACAGTAGGGAGTCATTCAGTACACTACAGCTCACCAACATACACTACAGCTCACCAACATACACTACAGCTCACCAACATACACTACAGCTCACCAACAGTAGGGAGTCTTTCACTACACTACAGCTCACCAACAGTAGAGAGTCTTTCAGTACACTACAGCTCACCAACATACACTACAGCTCACCAACAGTAGGGAGTCTTTCACTACACTACAGCTCACCAACAGTAGAGAGTCTTTCACTACACTACAGCTCACCAATAGTAGGGAGTCTTTCACTACACTATAGCTCACCAACAGTAGGGAGTCATTCAGTACACTACAGCTCACCAACAGTAGGGAGTCTTTCACTACACTACAGCTCACCAACAGTAGGGAGTCATTCAGTACACTACAGCTCACCAACAGTAGGGAGTCATTCAGTACACTACAGCTCACCAACAGTAGGGAGTCATTCAGTACACTACAGCTCACCAACAGTAGGGAGTCATTCAGTACACTACAGCTCACCAACAGTAGGGAGTCATTCAGTACACTACAGCTCACCAACAGTAGAGAGTCTTTCACTACACTACAGCTCACCAACATACACTATAGCTCACCAACAGTAGGGAGTCTTTCAGTACACTACAGCTCACCAACAGTAGGGAGTCATTCAGTACACTACAGCTCACCAACAGTAGGGAGTCGTTCAGTACACTACAGCTCACCAAAAGTAGAGAGTCATTCAGTACACTACAGCTCACCAACAGTAGAGAGTCATTCAGTACACTACAGCTCACCAACAGTAGGGAATCTTTCAGTGCACTACAGCTCACCAACAGTAGAGAGTCTTTCAGTACACTACAGCTCACCAACAGTAGGGAATCTTTCAGTGCACTACAGCTCACCAACAGTAGGGAGTCATTCAGTACACTACAGCTCACCAACATACACTACAGCTCACCAACAGTAGGGAGTCTTTCACTACACTACAGCTCACCAACATACACTATAGCTCACCAACAGTAGGGAGTCTTTCAGTACACTACAGCTCACCAACAGTAGGGAGTCATTCAGTACACTACAGCTCACCAACATACACTACAGCTCACCAACATACACTACAGCTCACCAACATACACTACAGCTCACCAACAGTAGGGAGTCTTTCACTACACTACAGCTCACCAACAGTAGAGAGTCTTTCAGTACACTACAGCTCACCAACATACACTACAGCTCACCAACAGTAGGGAGTCTTTCACTACACTACAGCTCACCAACAGTAGAGAGTCTTTCACTACACTACAGCTCACCAATAGTAGGGAGTCTTTCACTACACTATAGCTCACCAACAGTAGGGAGTCATTCAGTACACTACAGCTCACCAACAGTAGGGAGTCTTTCACTACACTACAGCTCACCAACAGTAGGGAGTCATTCAGTACACTACAGCTCACCAACAGTAGGGAGTCATTCAGTACACTACAGCTCACCAACAGTAGGGAGTCATTCAGTACACTACAGCTCACCAACAGTAGGGAGTCATTCAGTACACTACAGCTCACCAACAGTAGGGAGTCATTCAGTACACTACAGCTCACCAACAGTAGAGAGTCTTTCACTACACTACAGCTCACCAACATACACTATAGCTCACCAACAGTAGGGAGTCTTTCAGTACACTACAGCTCACCAACAGTAGGGAGTCATTCAGTACACTACAGCTCACCAACAGTAGGGAGTCGTTCAGTACACTACAGCTCACCAAAAGTAGAGAGTCATTCAGTACACTACAGCTCACCAACAGTAGAGAGTCATTCAGTACACTACAGCTCACCAACAGTAGGGAATCTTTCAGTGCACTACAGCTCACCAACAGTAGAGAGTCTTTCAGTACACTACAGCTCACCAACAGTAGGGAATCTTTCAGTGCACTACAGCTCACCAACAGTAGGGAGTCATTCAGTACACTACAGCTCACCAACATACACTACAGCTCACCAACAGTAGGGAGTCTTTCAGTACACTACAGCTCACCAACAGTAGGGAGTCTTTCAGTACACTACAGCTCACCAACAGTAGGGAGTCATTCAGTACACTACAGCTCACCAACAGTAGGGAGTCATTCAGTACACTACAGCTCACCAACATACACTATAGCTCACCAACAGTAGGGAGTCTTTCACTACACTACAGCTCACCAACATACACTATAGCTCACCAACAGTAGGGAGTCTTTCAGTACACTACAGCTCACCAACAGTAGGGAGTCATTCAGTACACTACAGCTCACCAACATACACTACAGCTCACCAACATACACTACAGCTCACCAACATACACTACAGCTCACCAACAGTAGGGAGTCTTTCACTACACTACAGCTCACCAACAGTAGAGAGTCTTTCAGTACACTACAGCTCACCAACATACACTACAGCTCACCAACAGTAGGGAGTCTTTCACTACACTACAGCTCACCAACAGTAGAGAGTCTTTCACTACACTACAGCTCACCAATAGTAGGGAGTCTTTCACTACACTATAGCTCACCAACAGTAGGGAGTCATTCAGTACACTACAGCTCACCAACAGTAGGGAGTCTTTCACTACACTACAGCTCACCAACAGTAGGGAGTCATTCAGTACACTACAGCTCACCAACAGTAGGGAGTCATTCAGTACACTACAGCTCACCAACAGTAGGGAGTCATTCAGTACACTACAGCTCACCAACAGTAGGGAGTCATTCAGTACACTACAGCTCACCAACAGTAGGGAGTCATTCAGTACACTACAGCTCACCAACAGTAGAGAGTCTTTCACTACACTACAGCTCACCAACATACACTATAGCTCACCAACAGTAGGGAGTCTTTCAGTACACTACAGCTCACCAACAGTAGGGAGTCATTCAGTACACTACAGCTCACCAACAGTAGGGAGTCGTTCAGTACACTACAGCTCACCAAAAGTAGAGAGTCATTCAGTACACTACAGCTCACCAACAGTAGAGAGTCATTCAGTACACTACAGCTCACCAACAGTAGGGAATCTTTCAGTGCACTACAGCTCACCAACAGTAGAGAGTCTTTCAGTACACTACAGCTCACCAACAGTAGGGAGTCATTCAGTACACTACAGCTCACCAACATACACTACAGCTCACCAACAGTAGGGAGTCTTTCAGTACACTACAGCTCACCAACAGTAGGGAGTCTTTCAGTACACTACAGCTCACCAACAGTAGGGAGTCATTCAGTACACTACAGCTCACCAACAGTAGGGAGTCATTCAGTACACTACAGCTCACCAACATACACTATAGCTCACCAACAGTAGGGAGTCTTTCACTACACTACAGCTCACCAACATACACTATAGCTCACCAACAGTAGGGAGTCTTTCAGTACACTACAGCTCACCAACAGTAGGGAGTCATTCAGTACACTACAGCTCACCAACAGTAGAGAGTCATTCAGTACACTACAGCTCACCAACAGTAGAGAGTCATTCAGTACACTACAGCTCACCAACAGTAGGGAATCTTTCAGTGCACTACAGCTCACCAACAGTAGGGAGTCATTCAGTACACTACAGCTCACCAACATACACTACAGCTCACCAACAGTAGGGAGTCTTTCAGTACACTACAGCTCACCAACAGTAGAGAGTCTTTCAGTACACTACAGCTCACCAACAGTAGGGAGTCATTCAGTACACTACAGCTCACCAACATACACTACAGCTCACCAACAGTAGGGAGTCTTTCAGTACACTACAGCTCACCAACAGTAGGGAGTCTTTCAGTACACTACAGCTCACCAACAGTAGGGAGTCATTCAGTACACTACAGCTCACCAACAGTAGGGAGTCATTCAGTACACTACAGCTCACCAACATACACTATAGCTCACCAACAGTAGGGAGTCTTTCACTACACTACAGCTCACCAACAGTAGGGAGTCATTCAGTACACTACAGATCACCAACAGTAGGGAGTCATTCAGTACACTACAGCTCACCAACAGTAGGGAGTCTTTCAGTACACTACAGCTCACCAACAGTAGGGAGTCTTTCAGTACACTACAGCTCACCAACAGTAGGGAGTCATTCAGTACACTACAGATCACCAACAGTAGGGAGTCATTCAGTACACTACAGCTCACCAACAGTAGGGAGTCATTCAGTACACTACAGCTCACCAACAGTAGGGAGTCATTCAGTACACTACAGCTCACCAACAGTAGGGAGTCATTCAGTACACTACAACTGAACAGTCAACTGTCATCGTCCCACACACAGCTCAGAGAGAGACGCAAAGTCACAGAGCTGTTGATGTCTTCTGACAGTTTGATTGGTGCTGATCTCTCGGTGGTTTGTTTCCCAAATGGCCTTCTATTCATTATATAGGGCACTACTGTTGACCAGGGCATATAGGGCTCTGCTCAAAAGTGGTGCACTATATAGGGAATAGGGTGCCATTTGGGACACAGTTTATGTAAGGCCAGCTCATTCCTCCACCTGAGGCATCACTGCAGGCGATAAAGGCTTTTCAATGCTATTCATAACCATGCAGCCATAACGCCATTCATAAACCACTGGAGAGAAAGAGAGAAGAGACCGTGGGATTGAGAGAAGAGACCGTCAGAGTGGGAGGTAGTGAGTAGGGAAGACGGAGAGACAGAGAGGGAAGACGGAGAGACAGAGAGGGAAGACGGAGAGACAGAGAGGGAAGACGGAGAGACAGAGAGGGAAGACGGAGAGACAGAGAGGGAAGACGGAGAGAAAGAGAGGGAAGACGGAGAGACAGAGAGGGAAGACGGAGAGACAGAGAGGGAAGACGGAGAGAAAGAGAGGGAAGACGGAGAGACAGAGGGAAGACGGAGAGACAGAGAGGGAAGACGGAGAGAGAGAGGGTGAGAGGTAGTGAGTAGGGAAGATGGAGAGAAAGAGAGGGAAGACAGAGAGAAAGAGGGAAGACAGAGAGAGAGAGAGGGAAGACAGAGAGAGAGAGGGTGAGAGGTAGTGAGTAGGGAAGACAGAGAGAAAGAGAGGGAAGGAGAGAGGTGGTGCTCTTGCAACTGTGACAGATCATAGTCACACTGCAGTGGGGAAGCTGCTTTCCTCTACCCCCTCCCCCCTCCCCCACTCTCATGTCCTGTCCTCAGTTCTTCTCTCCAAACCTCCCTCATCTCCTCCCCCCTCCCCCACTCTCATGTCCTGTCCTCAGTTCTCCTCTCCAAACCTCCCTCATCTCCTCCCCCTCTTCCCCCTCATCTCCTCTCCAAATCTCCCTCATCTCCTCTCCCACTTCCCCCGTCTCCTCCTCTCCCTCTTTACTCTCCTCTCATCCCCCTCTTCCCCCCTCTACTCTCCTCTCATCCCCCTCTTCCCTTCTCTCCCTCCTCATCTCCCTCTTCCCCACTCTCCTCTCTTCTCTCCCCATCCTGTTGCTACTGTAGGTCCTCTTCCTCCTCTCCTCTCCCCCCCCTCCTCCTCCTCTCCCTCTTCCTCCCTCTCCTCTCCCTCTTCCTCCCTCTCCTCTCCCTCTTCCCCACTCTCCTCTCCCTATCCTGTTGCTACTGTAGGTCCTCTCTCTCCCCTCTCCTCTCCCCTCCCTCTCCTCTCCTCATCTCCCTCTTCCTCCCTCTAGTCTCTTCTCTCCCCATCCTGTTGCTACTGTAGGTCCTCGCTCTCCTCTCCTCTCCCCTCATCTCCCTCTTCCTCCCTCTACTCTCTTCTCTCCCCATCCTGTTGCTACTGTAGGTCCTCTCTCGCTGGCCTAAACTACAAAGTAAATCAGAGAGCCACTGCAGCACGTCCAGTCAAGGCCAGACACGCTGTATTAAGCCAGGTAAACCCAGGAGGAGGTCAACATATCAGGCCAGGTAAACCCAGGAGGAGGACAACATATCAGGCCAGGTAAACCCAGGAGGAGGACAACATATCAGACCAGGTAAACCCAGGAGGAGGACAACATATCTGGCCAGGTAAGCCTAGGAGGAGGACAACATATCTGGCCAGGTAAGCCTAGGAGGAGGACAACATATCAGGCCAGGTAAGCCTAGGAGGAGGATAACATATCAGGCCAGGTAAGCCCAGGAGGAGGACAACATATCAGGCCAGGTAAGCCCAGGAGGAGGACAACATATCAGGCCAGGTAAGCCTAGGAGGAGGATAACATATCAGGCCAGGTAAGCCTAGGAGGAGGACAACATATCAGGCCAGGTAAGCCTAGGAGGAGGATAACATCAGGCCAGGTAAGCCCAGGAGGAGGATAACATATCTGGCCAGGTAAGCCTAGGAGGAGGATAACATATCTGGCCAGGTAAGCCTAGGAGGAGGATAACATCAGGCCAGGTAAGCCCAGGAGGAGGATAACATATCTGGCCAGGTAAGCCTAGGAGGAGGATAACATATCAGGCCAGGTAAGTCTAGGAGGAGGACAACATATCAGGCCAGGTAAGCCCAGGAGGAGGACAACATATCAGGCCAGGTAAGCCCAGGATGAGGATAACATATCAGGCCAGGTAAGCCCAGGAGGAGGATAACATATCAGGCCAGGTAAGCCCAGGAGGAGGATAACATATCTGGCCAGGTTAGACTAGGAGGAGGAAATATCTGGCCAGGTAAGAATAGGAGGAGGACATATCAGGCCAGGTAAGCCCAGGAGGATGATAACATATCAGGCCAGGTAAGCCCAGGAGGAGGATAACATATCAGGCCAGGTAAGCCTAGGAGGAGGATAACATATCAGGCCAGGTAAGTCTAGGAGGAGGACAACATATCAGGCCAGGTAAGCCCAGGAGGAGGACAACATATCAGGCCAGGTAAGCCCAGGAGGAGGACAACATATCAGGCCAGGTAAGCCCAGGAGGAGGATAACATATCAGGCCAGGTAAGCCCAGGAGGAGGACAACATATCTGGTCAGGAAGCAACTGTTAGAATGTCTATCAATACAATCCATAGGATGAGAATTACTTCTGTCATCTGGACTAGGACCACTACACTTCTATCATCTGGACTAGGACCACTACACTTCTGTCATCTGGACTAGGACCACTACACTTCTGTCATCTGGACTAGGACCACTACACTTCTGTCATCTGGACTAGGACCACTACACTTCTGTCATCTGGACTAGGACCACTACACTTCTATCATCTGGACTAGGACCACTACACTTCTGTCATCTGGACTAGGACCACTACACTTCTGTCATCTGGACTAGGACCACTACACTTCTGTCATCTGGACTAGCACCACTACACTTCTGTCATCTGGACTAGGACCACTACACTTGTCATCTGGACTAGGACCACTACACTTCTGTCATCTGGACTAGGACCACTACACTTCTGTCATCTGGACTAGGACCACTACACTTCTGTCATCTGGACTAGGACCACTACACTTCTGTCATCTGAACTAGGACCACTACACTTCTGACATCTGGACTAGGACCACTACACTTCTGTCATCTGGACTAGGACCACTACACTTCTGTCATCTGGACTAGGACCACTACACTTCTGTCATCTGGACTAGGACCACTACACTTCTGTCATCTGGACTAGCACCACTACACTTCTGTCATCTGAACTAGCACCACTACACTTCTGTCATCTGAACTAGGACCACTACACTTCTGACATCTGGACTAGGACCACTACACTTCTGTCATCTGGACTAGGACCACTACACCTCTGTTATCTGGACTAGGACCACTACACTTGTCATCTGGACTAGGACCACTACACTTCTGACATCTGGACTAGGACCACTACACTTCTGTCATCTGGACTAGGACCACTACACTTCTGTCATCTGGACTAGCACCATTACACTTCTGTCATCTGGACTAGGACCACTACACTTCTGTCATCTGGACTAGGACCACTACCACTACACCTCTGTCATCTGGACTAGGACCACTACACTTCTGTCATCTGGACTAGGACCACTACACTTCTGTCATCTGGACTAGGACCACTACACTTCTGTCATCTGGACTAGGACCACTAACACTTCTGTCATCTGGACTAGCACCACTACACTTCTGACATCTGGACTAGGACCACTACCACTACACTTCTGTCATCTGGACTAGGACCACTACACTTCTGTCATCTGGACTAGGACCACTACACTTCTGTTATCTGGACTAGGACCACTACCACTACACTTCTGTCATCTGGACTAGGACCACTACCACTACACTTCTGTCATCTGGACTAGGACCACTACACTTCTGTCATCTGGACTAGGACCACTACCACTACACCTCTGTCATCTGGACTAGGACCACTACACTTCTGTCATCTGGACTAGGACCACTACACTTCTGTCATCTGGACTAGTACCACTACACTTCTGACATCTGGACTAGGACCACTACACTTCTGACATCTGGACTAGGACCACTACACTTCTGACATCTGGACTAGGACCACTACACTTCTGTCATCTGGACTAGGACCACTACACTTATGTCATCTGGACTAGGACCACTACACTTCTGTCATCTGGACTAGGACCACTACACTTCTGTCATCTGAACTAGCACCACTACACTTCTGTCATCTGGACTAGCACCACTACACTTCTGTCATCTGAACTAGCACCACTACACCTCTGTCATCTGGACTAGGACCACTACACTTCTGTCATCTGGACTAGGACCACTACACCTCTGACATCTGGACTAGGACCACTACCACTACACTTCTGTAATCTGGACTAGGACCACTACACTTCTGTCATCTGGACTAGGACCACTACACTTGTCATCTGGACTAGCACCACTACACTTCTGTCATCTGGACTAGGACCACTACACCTCTGACATCTGGACTAGGACCACTACCACTACACTTCTGTCATCTGGACTATGACCACTACACTTCTGTCATCTGGACTAGGACCACTACACTTCTGTCATCTGGACTAGGACCACTACACTTCTGTCATCTGGACTAGGACCACTACACCTCTGACATCTGGACTAGGACCTCTGAAGATATGGGTTGTTCTTACGCTACAGTAGACCTTGTGTTAGAGTAGCATACATTGAATAGATGGAACCCTGTAATAATCAAGTATGTACCTGGTAGATTACCTGGTAGAGTAACTGGCAGAGTAGAGTACCTGGTAGAGTACCTGGTAGAGTACCTGGCAGAGTAGAGTACCTGGTAGAGTACCTGGTAGAGTAGAGTACCTGGTAGAGTAACTGGCAGAGTAGAGTACCTGGTAGAGTACCTGGTAGAGTACCTGGTAGAGTACCTGGCAGAGTAGAGTACCTGGTAGAGTACCTGGTAGAGTAGAGTACCTGGTAGAGTACCTGGTAGAGTAACTGGCAGAGTAGAGTACCTGGTAGAGTACCTGGTAGAGTAGAGTACCTGGTAGAGTACCTGGTAGAGTACCTGGTAGAGTACCTGGTAGAGTACCTGGCAGAGTAGAGTACCTGGTAGAGTACCTGGTAGAGTAGAGTACCTGGTAGAGTACCTGGTAGAGTACATAGTAGAGTACCTGGTAGAGTACCTAGTAGAGTACCTGGTAGAGTACCTGGTAGGGTACTTGGTAGAGTACCTGGTAGAGTAGAGTACCTGGTAGAGTAGAGTACCTGGTAGAGTACCTGGTAGAGTACAGTACCTGGTAGAGTAGAGTACCTAGTAGAGTACCTGGTAGAGTACCTGGCAGAGTAGAGTACCTGGTAGAGTAACTGGCAGAGTAGAGTACCTGGTAGAGTACCTGGTAGAGTACCTGGCAGAGTAGAGTACCTGGTAGAGTACCTGGTAGAGTAGAGTACCTGGTAGAGTACCTGGTAGAGTACATAGTAGAGTACCTGGTAGAGTACCTAGTAGAGTACCTGGTAGAGTACCTGGTAGGGTACTTGGTAGAGTACCTGGTAGAGTAGAGTACCTGGTAGAGTAGAGTACCTGGTAGAGTACCTGGTAGAGTACAGTACCTGGTAGAGTAGAGTACCTGGTAGAGTACAGTACCTGGTAGAGTAGAGTACCTGGTAGAGTACAAAGTAGAGTACCCAGTAGAGTACCTGGTAGAGTAGAGTACCTGGTAGAGTAGAGTACCTGGTAGAGTACCTATTAGAGTACCTATTAGAGTACCTAGTAGAGTACCTAGTAGAGTACCTGGTAGAGTACCTGAGAGTACCTGATTGAGTATCTGGTAGAGTACCTGGCAGAGTAGAGTACCTGGTAGAGTACCTGGTAGAGTAGAGTACCTGGTAGAGTAGAGTACCTGGTAGAGTACCTGGCAGAGTACCTGCCACTTAGAATTAGCATTGTACTGTAAGTGCTCTACCTTCCTAAAACAAGTACTTCAATCTTCTAGAATCATCCAAAGATATTTTCTGCTTTGAAGAAAATGTATATTATGGTCATCACCAATCATTTGTAGATGACAAGTGTCAGCTAAGCTGTTCTCTGACCTTACAGAAAGTAATGTCTCCTCCATATTTGTCTGAATACATTGGACAGAGGGATTCCTAGTCAGTCTAACCACTAGGCTACCTGCAGCCCCATTGGACAGAGGGATTCCTAGTCAGTCTAACCACTAGGCTACCTGCAGCCCCATTGGACAGAGGGATTCCTAGTCAGTCTAACCACTAGGCTACCTGCGGCCCCATTGGACAGAGGGATTCCTAGTCAGTCTAACCACTAGGCTACCTGCAGCCCCATTGGACAGAGGGATTCCTAGTCAGTCTAACCACTAGGCTACCTGCTGCCTCATTGGACAGAGGGCCTTGAGTAGATGGGGCTAGAGTCTATCTGAGAACACATCTATTCTAACACACTGTAATAACATGAGGACCAAAACTCTGCCAAGACCTTCACCCACATCACTATGTATGGAAGCAACACAGCTGCTGCTGGGGACATTGGGTCCTTGGCTCAGCTAGCCTGCAGGGTTGGGACAGAGGAGAGGAAGAACCTCTCTCTATGGTGAGAGTTATGGAGGAAGAGGATGAACCTCTCTGGTGAGAGTTATGGAGGAAGAGGAAGAACCTCTATGGTGAGAGTTATGGAGGAAGAGGAAGAACCTCTACGGTGAGAGTTATGGAGGAAGAGGAAGAACCTCTATGGTGAGAGTTATGGAGGAAGAGGAAGAACCTCTACGGTGAGAGTTATGGGAGGAAGAGGAAGAGGATGAACCTCTGTCTATGGTGAGAGTTATGGAGGAAGAGGAAGAACCTCTATGGTGAGAGTTATGCAGGAAGAGGAAGAACCTCTATGGTGAGAGTTATGGAGGAAGAGGATGAACCTCTGTCTATGGTGAGAGTTATGGAGGAAGAGGAAGAACCTCTATGGTGAGAGTTATGGAGGAAGAGGATGAACCTCTCTATGGTGAGAGTTATGGAGGAAGAGGATGAACCTCTCTAGGGTGAGAGTTATGGGAGGAAGAGGAAGAACCTCTATGGTGAGAGTTATGGGAGGAAGAGGAAGAACCTCTATGGTGAGAGTTATGGGAGGAAGAGGAAGAACCTCAATGGTGAGAGTTATGGAGGAAGAGGAAGAACCTCTCTATGGTGAGAGTTATGGGAGGAAGAGGAAGAACCTCTATGGTGAGAGTTACGGAGGAATTTCTCCAAAGCCCAGTTGTCCTGAGTCTGCACAACTCTGCCAGGACCTGGGCTCAAGGGAGACACTCAAGTTTTTTAATACTATATCTCTTGACACATTGATGAAAATAATCTTGGCCTCTAAACCTTCAAGCTGCATACTGGACCCTAATCCAACTAAACTACTGAAAGAGCTGCTTCCTGGGCTTGGCCCTACTATGTTGAACATAATAAACGGCTCTCTATCCACCGGATGTGTACCAAATTCACTAAAAAGTGGCAGTAATAAAGCCTCTCTTGAAAAAGCCAAACCTTGACCCAGAAAATATTTTCAAAACTAAAAATCGGTCTATATCGAATCTCCAATTCCTCTCATTAATGTTAGAAAAAGCTGTTGCGCAGCAACTCACTGCCTTCCTGAAGACAAACAATGTATACGAAATGCTTCAGTCTGGTTTTAGACCCCATCATAGCACTGAGACGGCACTTGTGAAGGTGGTAAATTACCTTTAATGGCATCAGATCGAGGCTCTGCATCTCTCCTCGTGCTCCTAGACCTTAGTGCTGCTTTTGATACCATCGATCACCACATTCTTTTGGAGAGATTGGAAACCCAAATTGGTCTACACGGACAAGTTCTGGCCTGGTTTAGATCTTATCTGTCGGAAAGATATCAGTTTGTCTCTGTGGATGGTTTGTCCTCTGACAAATCAACTGTACATGTTGGTGTTCCTCAAGGTTCCGTTTTAGGACCACTATTGTTTTCACTATATATTTTACCTCTTGGTGATGTCATTATGAAACATAATGTTTACGATACACAGCTGTACATTTCGTTGAAACATGGTGAAGCCCAAAAATGTCCCTCTCTGGAAGCATGTGTTTCAGACATAAGGAAGTGGATGGCAGTAAAGGGCCTTGAGTACTTTTAAACTCGGACAAAACAGAGATGCTTGTTCTAGGAGCCAAGAAACAAAGAGATCTTCTGTTGGATCTGACAATGAATCTTAATGGTTGTACAGTCGTCTCAAATAAAACTGTGAAGGACCTCGGCGTTACTCTGGACCCTGATCTCTCTTTTGACGAACATATCAAGACTTTTTCAATGACAGCTTTTTTCCATCTACGTAACATTGCAAAAATCAGAAACTTTCTATCCAAAAATTATGCAGAAAAATGCTTTTGTCACTTCTAGGTTAGACTGCTGCAATGCTCTACTTTCCGGCTACCCGGATAAATCACTAAATAAACTTCAGTTAGTGCTAAATACGGCTGCTAGAATCTTGACTAGAACCCAAACATTTGATCATATTTCTCCAGTGCTAGACTCTCTACACTGGCTTCCTGTTAAGGCAAGGGCTGATTTCAAGGTTGTACTGCTAACCTACAAAGCATTACATGGGCTTGCTCCTACCCATCTTTCCGATTTGGTCCTGCCGTACATACCTACACGTACGCTGCTACGGTCACAAGACGCAGGCCTCCTAATTGTCCCTAGAATTTCTAAGCAAACACAGATACTGATTTCTAGGCCACACCAGATACTGACTGTAACTTTTGATTTTGACCCCCCCCTTTGTTCAGGGACACATTATTCCATTTCTTTTTAATCACATGTCTGTGGAACTTGTTCAGTTTATGTTTGTTGTTGAATCTTATGTTCATACAAATATTTACAAGTTTGCTGAAAATAAACACTGAGTTTTATAACAGACTGATGTTGAGACGACAACCTAGACTACATATGACCAATTCCATAAGACGACAACCTAGAGTACATATGACCAATTCCATTAGACTGATGATGAGACGACAACCTAGACACGACATATGACCAATTCCATTAGACTGATGATGAGACGACAACCTAGACACGACATATGACCAATTCCATAACAGACTGGTGTTGAGACTCAGATTTGTCCCTTTAAAATGTATGTCAAACTAAAAAAAACAATGATTGCAAAGTTTAACAAACCATACAACTCCATACACAGATGTGTATTGATCTGGATTGAAGCCAAACCAACAGCCAGTATAAACCTGTGTTTAGCCTACAGACAGACATCTGTCCTCCTATTCTTTGCGTTGAGACACAGGGAGAGAGAGAGAGAGAGCAGTAGGCAGAAATTCTGTTCAGGAGTGATGCTGCATCAGCCCAGGGCAAAGGAGGGGAGAGGGGATGCTAGATCAGCCCAGGGCAGAGGAGGGGAGAGTGGCTGCTAGATCAGCCCAGGGCAGAGGAAGGGAGAGGGGCTGCTAGATCAGCCCAGGGCAGAGGAGGGGAGAGTGGCTGCTAGATCAGCCCAGGGCAGAGGAGGGGAGAGTGGCTGCTAGATCAGCCCAGGGCAGAGGAAGGGAGAGGGGCTGCTAGATCAGCCCAGGGCAGAGGAAGGGGGAGGGGCTGCTAGATCAGCCCAGGGCAGAGGAGGGGAGAGGGGGTGCTAGATCAGCCCAGGGCAGAGGAGGGGAGAGGGGCTGCTAGATCAGCCCAGGGCAGAGGAAGGGAGAGGGGCTGCTAGATCAGCCCAGGGCAGAGGAAGGGAGAGGGGCTGCTAGATCAGCCCAGGGCAGAGGAGGGGAGAGGGGCTGCTAGATCAGCCCAGGGCAGAGGAAGGGAGAGGGGCTGCTAGATCAGCCCAGGGCAGAGGAGGGGAGAGGGGCTGCTAGATCAGCCCAGGGCAGAGGAGGGGAGAGGGGCTGCTAGATCAGCCCAGGGCAGAGGAGGGGAGAGGGGCTGCTAGATCAGCCCAGGGCAGAGGAAGGGGGAGGGGTTGCTAGATCAGCCCAGGGCAGAGGAAGGGAGAGGGGCTGCTAGATCAGCCCAGGGCAGAGGAAGGGGGAGGGGTTGCTAGATCAGCCCAGGGCAGAGGAGGGGGGAGGGGATGCTATCTAAGGTAGCAATTGTCATTATGTTAAATAATGCAGCCAATCAAATGACATTGAAAATTATGTTTTTTTTGTTTTTGTTAAATTGCTTCCATAAGCAAGCAAACAGACATCTGGACACCAGCTTCCACATTCAGATGGACTGGCATTACAGCCTAGATGGACTGGCATTACAGCCTAGATGGACTGGCATTACAGCCTAGACGGACTGGCATTACAGCCTAGATGGACTGGCATTACAGCCTAGATGGACTGGCATTACAGCCTAGATGGACTGGCATTACAGCCTAGATGGACTGGCATTACAGCCTAGATGGACTGGCATTACAGCCTAGATGGACTGGCATTACAGCCTAGATGTACTGGCATTACAGCCTAGATGGACTGGCATTACAGCCTAGATGGACTGGCATTACAGCCTAGATGGACTGGCATTACAGCCTAGACTGGCATTACAGCCTAGATGGACTGGCATTACAGCCTAGATGGACTGGCATTACAGCCTAGACTGGCATTACAGCCTAGATGGACTGGCATTACAGCCTAGATGGACGATGGACTGGCATTACAGCCTAGATGGGCTGGCATTACAGCCTAGACTGGCATTACAGCCTAGACTGGCATTACAGCCTAGACTGGCATTACAGCCTAGATGGACGATGGACTGGCATTACAGCCTAGACTGGCATTACAGCCTAGATGGACTGGCATTACAGCCTAGATGGACTGGCATTACAGCCTAGATGTACTGGCATTACAGCCTAGATGGACTGGCATTACAGCCTAGATGGACTGGCATTACAGCCTAGATGGACTGGCATTACAGCCTAGATGGACTGGCATTACAGCCTAGATGGACGATGGACTGGCATTACAGCCTAGATGTACTGGCATTACAGCCTAGATGGACTGGCATTACAGCCTAGATGGACTGGCATTACAGCCTAGATGGACTGGCATTACAGCCTAGATGGACTGGCATTACAGCCTAGATGTACTGGCATTACAGCCTAGATGGACTGGCATTACAGCCTAGATGGACTGGCATTACAGCCTAGATGGACTGGCATTACAGCCTAGATGGACTGGCATTACAGCCTAAACTGGCATTACAGCCTAGATGTACTGGTATTACAGCCTAGATGGACTGGTATTACAGCCTAGATGTACTGGCATTACAGCCTAGATGTACTGGCATTACAGCCTAGATGGACTGGCATTACAGCCTAGATGTACTGGCATTACAGCCTAGATGTACTGGCATTACAGCCTAGATGTACTGGCATTACAGCCTAGATGGACTGGCATTACAGCCTAGATGGACTGGCATTACAGCCTAGATGTACTGGCATTACAGCCTAGATGTACTGGTATTACAGCCTAGATGTACTGGTATTACAGCCTAGATGTACTGGTATTACAGCCTAGATGGACTGGCATTACAGCCTAGATGTACTGGCATTACAGCCTAGATGTACTGGCATTACAGCCTAGATGTACTGGTATTACAGCCTAGATGTACTGGTATTACAGCCTAGATGGACTGGCATTACAGCCTAGATGTACTGGCATTACAGCCTAGATGTACTGGTATTACAGCCTAGATGTACTGGTATTACAGCCTAGATGGACTGGCATTACAGCCTAGATGTACTGATATTACAGCCTAGACTGGTATTACAGCTTAGATGTACTGGCATTACAGCCTAGATGTACTGGCATTACAGCCTAGATGTACTGGTATTACAGCCTAGATGTACTGGTATTACAGCCTAGATGTACTGGTATTACAGCCTAGATGTACTGGTATTACAGCCTAGATGTACTGGTATTACAGCCTAGATGTACTGGTATTACAGCCTAGATGGACTGGCATTACAGCCTAGATGTACTGGCATTACAGCCTAGATGTACTGGTATTACAGCCTAGACTGGTATTACAGCTTAGATGGACTGGCATTACAGCCTAGACGGACTGGCATTACAGCCTATACTGGCATTACAGCTTAGATGGACTGGTATTACAGCCTAGATGTACTGGTATTACAGCCTAGACTGGTATTACAGCTTAGATGGACTGGCATTACAGCCTAGACGGACTGGCATTACAGCCTAGACTGGCATTACAGCTTAGATGGACTGGTATTACAGCCTAGATGTACTGGTATTACAGCCTAGACTGGTATTACAGCCTAGATGGACTGGCATTACAGCCTAGACGGACTGGTATTACAGCCTAGACTGGTATTACAGCTTAGATGGACTGGCATTACAGCCTAGACGGACTGGTATTACAGCCTAGACTGGTATTACAGCTTAGATGGACTGGTATTACAGCCTAGATGTACTGGTATTACAGCCTAGACTGGTATTACAGCCTAGACTGGTATTACAGCCTAGATGGACTGGCATTACAGCCTAGACGGACTGGTATTACAGCCTAGACTGGTATTACAGCTTAGATGGACTGGCATTACAGCCTAGACGGACTGGCATTACAGCCTAGACTGGCATTACAGCTTAGATGGACTGGTATTACAGCCTAGATGTACTGGTATTACAGCCTAGACTGGTATTACAGCCTAGACTGGTATTACAGCTTAGATGGACTGGCATTACAGCCTAGATGTACTGGTATTACAGCCTAGACTGGTATTACAGCTTAGATGGACTGGCATTAAAGCCTAGATGGACTGGCATTACAGCCTCGATGGACTGGCATTACAGCCAAGATGGACTGGCATTACAGCCAAGATGGACTGGCATTACAGCCAAGATGGACTGGCATTACAGCCTAGACGGACTGGCATTACAGCCTAGACTGGCATTACTGCCTAGATGGACTGGCATTACAGCCTAGACTGGCATTACTGCCTAGATGGACTGGCATTACAGCCTAGATGTACTGGTATTACAGCCTAGACTGGTATTACAGCTTAGATGGACTGGCATTACAGCCTAGACGGACTGGCATTACAGCCTAGACTGGCATTACAGCTTAGATGGACTGGTATTACAGCCTAGATGTACTGGTATTACAGCCTAGACTGGTATTACAGCTTAGATGGACTGGCATTACAGCCTAGATGGACTGGCATTACAGCCTAGACTGGCATTACAGCTTAGATGGACTGGTATTACAGCCTAGATGTACTGGTATTACAGCCTAGACTGGTATTACAGCCTAGACTGGTATTACAGCTTAGATGGACTGGCATTACAGCCTAGATGTACTGGTATTACAGCCTAGACTGGTATTACAGCTTAGATGGACTGGCATTAAAGCCTAGATGGACTGGCATTACAGCCTCGATGGACTGGCATTACAGCCTAGACGGACTGGCATTACAGCCTAGACTGGCATTACTGCCTAGATGGACTGGCATTACAGCCTAGACTGGCATTACTGCCTAGATGGACTGGCATTACAGCCTAGACTGACATTACTGCCTAGATGGACTGGCATTACAGCCAAGATGGACTGGCATTACAGCCAAGATGGACTGGCATTACAGCCTAGACGGACTGGCATTACAGCCTAGACTGGCAATACAGCTTAGATGGACTGGCATTAAAGCCTAGACTGGCATTACTGCCTAGATGGACTGGCATTACAGCCTAGACGGACTGGCATTACAGCCTAGACTGGCATTACAGCTTAGATGGACTGGCATTAAAGCCTAGATGGACTGGCATTACAGCCTAGATGGACTGGCATTACAGCCTAGACTGGCATTACTGCCTAGATGGACTGGCATTACAGCCTAGACTGGCATTACTGCCTAGATGGACTGGCATTACAGCCTAGATGGACTGGCAATACAGCCAAGATGGACTAGCATTACAGCCAAGATGGACTGGCATTACAGCCAAGATGGACTGGCATTACAGCCTAGACGGACTGGCATTACAGCCTAGACTGGCATTACTGCCTAGATGGACTGGCATTACAGCCTAGACTGGCATTACTGCCTAGATGGACTGGCATTACAGCCTAGACTGACATTACTGCCTAGATGGACTGGCATTACAGCCTAGACTGACATTACTGCCTAGATGGACTGGCATTACAGCCAAGATGGACTGGCATTACAGCCAAGATGGACTGGCATTACAGCCTAGACGGACTGGCATTACAGCCTAGACTGGCATTAAAGCCTAGATGGACTGGCATTAAAGCCTAGATGGACTGGCATTAAAGCCTAGATGGACTGTTATTACAGCCTAGATGGACTGGCATTAAAGCCTAGACTGGCATTACTGCCTAGATGGACTGGCATTACAGCCTAGATGGACTGGCATTACAGCCTAGATGGACTGGCATTACAGCCTAGATGGACTGGCATTACAGCCTAGACTGGCATTACTGCCTAGATGGACTGGCATTACAGCCTAGACTGGCATTACTGCCTAGATGGACTGGCATTACAGCCTAGATGGACTGGCATTACAGCCAAGATGGACTGGCATTACAGCCAAGATGGACTGGCATTACAGCCAAGATGGACTGGCATTACAGCCTAGACGGACTGGCATTACAGCCTAGACTGGCATTACTGCCTAGATGGACTGGCATTACAGCCTAGACTGGCATTACTGCCTAGATGGACTGGCATTACAGCCTAGACTGACATTACTGCCTAGATGGACTGGCATTACAGCCAAGATGGACTGGCATTACAGCCAAGATGGACTGGCATTACAGCCTAGACGGACTGGCATTACAGCCTAGACTGGCATTACAGCTTAGATGGACTGGCATTAAAGCCTAGATGGACTGGCATTACAGCCTAGATGGACTGGCATTACAGCCTAGACTGGCATTACTGCCTAGATGGACTGGCATTACAGCCTAGATGGACTGGCATTACAGCCAAGATGGACTGGCATTACAGCCTAGACGGACTGGCATTACAGCCTAGACTGGCATTAATGCCTAGATGGACTGGCATTATTGCCTAGATGGACTGGCATTACAGCCTAGACTGGCATTACAGCCTAAATGGACTGGCATTACAGCCTAGACTGGCATTACAGCCTAGACGGCCTGGCATTACAGCCTAGACTGGCATTAATGCCTAGATGGACTGGCATTACAGCCTAGACTGGCATTATTGCCTAGATGGACTGGCATTACAGCCTAGACTGGCATTACAGCCTAAATGGACTGGCATTACAGCCTAGACTGGCATTACAGCCTAGATGGACTGGCATTACTGCCTAGATGGACTGGCATTACAGCCTAGACTGACATTACAGCCTAGATGGACTGGCATTACAGCCTAGATGGACTGGCATTACAGCCTAGACTGGCATTACAGCCTAGATGGACTGGCATTACAGCCTAGATGGACTGGCATTACAGCCTAGATGGACTGGCATTACAGCCTAGACGGACTGGCATTACAGCCTAGACTGGCATTACAGCCTAGACGGACTGGCATTACAGCCTAGATGGACTGGCATTACAGCCTAGACGGACTGGCATTACAGCCTAGACGGACTGGCATTACAGCCTAGACTGGCATTACAGCCTAGATGGACTGGCATTACAGCCTAGATGGACTGGCATTACAGCCTAGATGGACTGGCATTACAGCCTAGATGCCTAGATGGACTGGCATTACAGCCTAGATGGACTGGCATTAAGATGTAGATTAAGAAACACACACTGACCAGGTAGATAACATCGTTAAAACACATTTCCAGTAGTAGACTATGAATTAATATATATTTTCCTATTCATCACAACTACCTCCCGCCCCTCACTGTCAAGCCCATCTGACGGCATGCAGTTGACTGCAGTGGCGAGTCGACAGGATAGAGCAGAAGTGTTATAAACTCAGTGTTTAGCATAGGGCTCAAGAATGCCTACTCCATTGATATGAGCTACTACCGTGTTCACAGTTCAATCCGTGACATCTAATCATCGTTAATCTTCATTTGTCCCGTTTCAGCACCTCGGCATCCGTAGGCTACTTTTACAGTAAACCCCGAGCTCGGGCGCTCCATCCTTTGACACCCACGATGCGAATTCCAGATGGCACTGTAGATGATGCGACATCGTCATGACGAATCACGTTCAACATCCATTAAGATCTAGTGAACTTAAAGTCAAATTAAATGTAGTCATAAATAACGATATGACACACAAAGCTGTCACCTGTAGTCTCTGCGCTCAGCGCGGCGCAGCAGCTTTGCGGTAAACTCTGCGCCAACAGCCAGAACCGAACCGGAGGAATCTAACGCGATGCAGACAAATCTACAACCGAACCAACAGCAGTATCACACCGACATATTACAACAGTGTAAACGCTTAGAAATGCACTTACGGTTCGTAGGAACTGGATTTCATCTTCACCGGTTTCTCCCGCATCAGCCATAGTTGCCGTCCGCGACAGAGACCCGACAGAGCCGAACGGAGTATCCGTGTGGAGGCGACAGAAGGCAGCACCGGGGATGCTGCTGACCGTAGCTGTAGAATAACCCAGGATGTGTTGCCTCGCTCTCATTGGACGGGTTACATATTCAAAACGGGGAGGAGTTGTGCAGGTGTGTGTGAGCCGAGACTTTGAAGATGATCACTGCGCTCCCTCTTCCGGTATCATTTAAAAACAGATGGTGCACCAACGTGAACGGATGAAGGAAGATACGACTCTACTGTTATTGAAGAACGGCGTCGTACACCGACGGTGGTTGGAGATTCTGGTTGATTGAGTCATTAAAAAAATCGTTAAAATAGGATTAGCTTGAGGTATGTCAGGAATGTTGCTGTTTTATCACGGGAGGCATATCCCGATCAACCAACCAACTAATCAATCAATATTTCAATACAAGGCCAGCCAATATAGTATATTGTTAAGAGCCTGTAGCTAGTGTTGTCTTGTAATCATATAATGCAACAGACATCAAGACAGAGCCACATACTGAGTCAATTATTTTATACTAAATGAATATGGTTCCAGATCAAACACTGTAATCTCAGAACATTCATAAAATAAAATAAATCACTACTTCTTTTCAGAAATAGTGGACACCTCCAGGATAAATCGATAACATTGCAAAATGACAATGATAACTGGTCAGTCAATAGTTTTTGGCACATTTCTTTAAAGACAAATCATTCAAATCCGTAATTTACAATAACCATTCATAAAAACAAGTACCTTTTTAATAGAGGTTTAGACAATAATATGGCGTGTCAAGTAAGTGTACATTTTGTGATGAAGACCATTTTTACTAATTATAAATTTTGTAAACAAGTTGTATCTAATTAGCATAAATACAATCTCAAATAAAAAACTGCTGAGGAAATGAACGTCTTCTAGAACCTAATATGTCCCTAATGATCAAATTCTGAAATTAAACCACATGTATCTGTTAATTATTCAATTCTAAGATTGTGATTGCCAGAATAAAGTATAAATGACATTGGCAACAGTTGTTATATTAAAACTGTAAAATGTTAGACCATATAAAAACTACTCCATTTCTTAACTGACAGGTGGTCATTTTGAAAATAGCTATAAAAAATAAACTTATTTTTTTCAAGTTGAGCCTTGATTCACTTGAAGTGTAAGTTTCTTTTTATTATCTGGCCCTAAGCAGGGTCTAGAAGGGATGCAGACTTTTTCAGAATTTACTTTTTGTAGCAAGTTAGGAGCATTAACGTAACAGGTTTGGGAGAACTAACGTAGCAGGTTTGGGAGAACTAACGTAGCAGGTTTGGGAGAACTAACGTAGCAGGTTAGGGAGAATTAACGTAGCAGGTTTGGGAGAATTAACGTAGCAGGTTTGGGAGAATTAAGGTAGCAGGTTTGGGAGAACTAACGTAGCAGGTTTGGGAGAATTAACGTAGCAGGTTTGGGAGAATTAACGTAGCAGGTCAGGGAGAATTAACGTAGCAGGCTTGGGAGAACTAACGTAGCAGGTTTGGGAGAATTAACGTAGAAGGTTTGGAAGAATTAACGTAGCAGGTTTGGGAGAATTAACGTAGCAGGTTTGGGAGAATTAACGTAGCAGGTTTGGGAGAATTAACGTAGCAGGTTTGGGAGAATGAATGTAGCAGGTTTGGGAGAACTAACGTAGCAGGTTTGGGAGAATTAACGTAGCAGGTCAGGGAGAATTAACGTAGCAGGCTTGGGAGAACTAACGTAGCAGGTTTGGGAGAATTAACGTAGCAGGTTTGGGAGAATTAACGTAGCAGGTTTGGGAGAATTAACGTAGCAGGTTTGGGAGAATTAACGTAGCAGGTTTGGGAGAACTAACGTAGCAGGTCAGGGAGAACTAAAGTAGCAGGTTTGGGAGAACTAACGTAGCAGGTTAGGGAGAATTAACGTAGCAGGTTAGGGAGAATTAACGTAGCAGGTTAGGGAGAACTAACATAGCAGGTTAGGGAGAATTAACGTAGCAGGTTAGGGAGAATTAACGTAGCAGGTTAGGGGAGAATTAACGTATTAGGTTAGGGGAGAATTAAAGTAGCAGGTTAGGGAGATTTAACGTAGCAGGTTAGGGAGAATTAACGTAGCAGGTTAGGGAGAACTAACGTAGCAGGTTAGGGAGAATTAACGTAGCAGGTTAGGGAGAATTGGGTTAAGGTTGGGAAAAGGGTTAGAATTTGTCAACTTTTGACGTCAATTTGACAAAAGCTGTATCCCATCTAGACATGACCATTGAGCAGCGCCTCTGTTTTCTAGGTAGTGGTTGTGGATGCATTAGTGTCGTGGCCCAGGATTGGTTGAAGTATCACTGTCAGTCAGTGTCGTGGCCCAGGATTGGTTGAAGTATCACTGTCAGTCAGTGTCGTAGCCCAGGATTGGCCCCAGCCAGCGTTCCACCTCAGACACTGGCATCTCTTTCCTCCCAGCATAGTCCTCCACCTGTGGTAACATGACATACCACACATTAACATAATGTCAAGACAAACCAGACATTAACATACCACACATTAACATAATGTCAAGACAAACCAGACATTAACATACCACACATTAACATAATGTCAAGACAACCAGACATTAACATACCACACATTAACATAATGTCAAGACAACCAGACATTAACATACCACACATTAACATACGCACATTAACATACACACATTAACATAATGTCAAGACAACCAGACATTAACATACACACATTAACATACCACACGTTAATATACCACACATTAACATACCACACATTAACATACCACACATTAACATACCACACATTAACATAATGTCAAGACAACCAGACATTAACATACCACACATTAACATACACACATTAACATAATGTCAAGACAAACCAGACATTAACATACCACACATTAACATAATGTCAAGACAACCAGACATTAACATACCACACATTAACATACCACACATTAACATACCACACATTAACATAATGTCAAGACAAACCAGACATTAACATACCACACATTAACATAATGTCAAGACAACCAGACATTAACATACCACACATTAACATAATGTCAAGACAACCAGACATTAACATACCACACATTAACATACACACATTAACATACCACACATTAACATACCACACATTAACATACACACATTAACATACCACACATTAACATACACACATTAACATACCACACGTTAATATACCACACATTAATATACCACACATTAACATACCACACATTAACATACCACACGTTAATATACCACACGTTAATATACCACCGGGGCGTCAGGGTAGCCTAGTGGTTAGAGCGTTGGACTAGTAACTGGAAGGTTGCAAGTTCAAACCCCCGAGCTGACAAGGTACAAATCTGTCGTTCTGTCCCTGAACAGGCAGTTAACCCACTGTTCCCAGGCCGTCATTGAAAATAAGAATTTGTTCTTAACTGACTTGCCTGGTTAAAAAAAATAACAATGTCATGACATCCCACACATTACCATAATGACATTACATAACACCATTAACATAATGTCATGACATCCCACACATTTACAACCATTAACATAATGTCATGACATACCTACCATTAAAACCATTAACATAATGTCATGACATACCACACATTAATGGTTAATACCAGCCATTAACATCATTAACATAATGGCATGACATACCACACCTTAACGTCATGACATACCAGGCATTAACATAATGCCATGACATACCACACCTTAACATCATGTCATGACATAACATAATGTCATGACATACCACACATTAATGGTTAATACCAGCCATTAACATCATTAACATAATGCCATGACATACCCCACATTAACACCATACCAGGCATTAACATAATGCCATGACATACCACACCTTAACATCATGTCATACCACACATTAACATAATGTCATAACATACCACACATTAACATAATGTCATTACATACCACATATTAACACCATTAACATGACATACCCCACATTAACACCATGTCATGACATACCAGGCATTAACATAATGACATACCACACAGTAACAATGTCATGACATACCACACATTAACATAATGACATACCACACATTAACAATGTCACAACATACCACACATTAACACCATTAATATAATGTCATTACATACCAGACATTAACCCCATTAACATAATGTCATGACATACCAACCATTAACACCATTAATATGTCATGACATACCACACATTACCACCATTAATATAATGTCATGACATACCAGACATAAGCATAATGTCATGACATACCAGACATTAACCTCATTAACATAATGTCATGACATACCAACCATTAACCCCATTAACATAATGTCATGACATACCACACATTACCACCATTAATATAATGTCATGACATACCAGACATAAGCATAATGTCATGACATACCAGACATTAACCTCATTAACATAATGTCATGACATACCAACCATTAACCCCATTAACATAATGTCATGACATACCAACCATTAACCCCATTAACATAATGTCATGACATACCACACATTACCATTAACATAATGTCATGACATACCACACATTACCATTAACATAATGTCATGACATACCACACATTACCATTAACATAATGTCATGACATACCACACATTACCATTAACATAATGTCAAGACATACCAAACATTACCATTAACATAATGTCATGACATACCACACATTACCATTAACATAATTACATACCACACATTAACATAATGCCATGACATACCAGCCATGAACACCATTAACATTAACATGTCATGACATACCGCTCATTAACATAATGTCATTACATACCACACATCAACACCATTAACATTAACCATTAACATAATGTCATGACATCCCACACATTAACACCATTAACATAATGTCATGACATACCTACCATAAAAAACATTAACATAATGTCATGACATACCACACATTAACTTAATGCCATGAAATAACACCATTAACATAATGCCATGACATACCAACCATTAACCCCATTAATATAATGTCATGACATACCAGACATAAGCATAATGTCATGACATACCAGACATTAACCCCATTAACATAATGTCATGACATACCAAGTAGGTGATGAGACGAGTACAGACCTGCCAACCTTGAACAATATTTATGAGTACAACTTTAGCGCGGCGGTGGCATCCCTGACCCTCACGACGGCGGGCATCCCTGACCCTCACGACGGTGGCATCCCTGACCCTCACGACGGCGGCATCCCTGACCCTCACGACGGGGGTGTCCTCGGATGGGGCCACAGTGTCTCCTGACCCCTCCTGTCTCAGCCTCCAGTATTTATGCTGCCGTAGTTTGTGTCGGGGGGCTAGGGTCAGTTTGTTATATCTGGAGTACTTCTCCTGTCCTATTCGGTGTCCTGTGTGAATTTATGTGTGCTCTCTCTAATTCTCTCCTTCTCTCTCTCGGAGGACCTGAGCCCTAGGACCATGCCTCAGGACTGACTACCTGACATGATGACTCCTTGCTGTCCCCAGTCCACCTGACTGTGCTGCTGCTCCAGTTTCAACTGTTCTGCCTTATTATTATTATTCGACCATGCTGGTCATTTATGAACATTTGAACATCTTGGCCATGTTCTGTTATAATCTCCACCCGGCACAGCCAGAAGAGGACTGGCCACCCCACATATGCTCTCTCTAATTCTCTCTTTCTTTCTCTCTCTCGGAGGACCTGAGCCCTAGGACCATGCCTCAGGACTGACTACCTTACATGATGACTCCTTGCTGTCCCCAGTCCACCCGGCCGTGCTGCTGCTCCAGTTTCAACTGTTCTGCCTGATTATTATTGGACCATGCTGGTCATTTATGAACATTTGAACATCTTGGCCATGTTCTGTTATAATCTCCACCCGGCACAGCCAGAAGAGGACTGGCCACCCCACATAGCCTTGTTCCTCTCTAGGTTTCTTCCTAGGTTTTGGCCTTTCTAGGGAGTTTTTCCTAGCCACCGTGCTTCTACACCTGCATTGCTTGCTGTTTGGGGTTTTAGGCTGGGTGTCGATACAGCACTTTGAGATATCAGCTGGGCTATATAAATAAATTTGATTTGATCCCTGACCTCCACGACGGTAGCATCCCTGACCCTCACGACGGCGGGCATCCCTGACCCTCACGACGGTGGCATCCCTGACCCTCACGACGGTGGCATCCCTGACCCTCACGACGGCGGGCATCCCTGACCCTCACGACGGCGGGCATCCCTGACCCTCACGACGGTGGCATCCCTGACCCTCACGACGGTGGCATCCCTGACCCTCACGACGGTAGCATCCCTGACCCTCACGACGGTGGCATCCCTGACCCTCACGACGGTGGCATCCCTGACCCTCACGACGGTGGCATCCCTGACCCTCACGACGGTGGCATCCCTAACCCTCACGACGGTGGCATCCCTGACCCTCACGACGGTGGGCATCCCTGACCCTCACGACGGTAGCATCCCTGACCCTCACGACGGTGGCATCCCTGACCCTCACGACAGCGGGTATGCGACACCCACACTGCTCAAATGAACCTATTCTAGTCTAATGATGATGCTGGCAGAACACTGTCTCTGTATGAACGGTAGTATATAGACTGACGGGTGCTTGGAGATGGCTGTCAGTTAAGAACACATTGTTATTTTACAATGACGGCCTACCGGGGAACCGTGGAGGTTACCTGCCTTGTTCAGGGGCAGAACGACAGAGTTTTACCTTGTCAGCTCGGGGGATTCGATCCAGCAACCTTTCAGGTTACTGACCCAACACTCTAACCACTAGGCTACCTGCTGGTTACTTGCCCAACACTATAACCACTAGGCTACCTGCTGGTTACTGACCCAACACTCTAACCACTAGGCTACCTGCTGGTTACTGGCCCGACGCTCTAACCACTAGGCTACCTGCTGGTTACTGGCCCAACGCTCTAACCACTAGGCTACCTGCTGGTTACTAGTCCAACACTCTAACCACTAGGCTACCTGCTGGTTACTAACCCAACACTCTAACCACTAGGCTACCTGCTGGTTACTAGTCCAACACTCTAACCACTAGGCTACCTGCTGGTTACTAGTCCAACGCTCTAACCACTAGGCTACCTGCTGGTTACTGGCCCAACACTCTAACCACTAGGCTACCTGCTCTAACCACTAGGCTACCTGCTGGTTACTAGTCCAACACTCTAACCACTAGGCTACCTGCTGGTTACTAGTCCAACACTCTAACCACTAGGCTACCTGCTGGTTACTAGTCCAACGCTCTAACCAATAGGCTACCTGCTGGTTACTGGCCCAACGCTCTAACCACTAGGCAACCTGCTGGTTACTAGTCCAACGCTCTAACCACTAGGCTACCTGCTGGTTACTAGTCCAACGCTCTAACCACTAGGCTACCTGCTGGTTACTAGTCCAACGCTCTAACCACTAGGCTACCTGCTGGTTACTGGCCCAACGCTCTAACCACTAGGCTACCTGCCGCCCCAAGTACATGTAAAATCCTATAGAGAACGCTAACTAAATGTTAACGAGCGCATTTTGGACAGTTTCTGACTTAAACTATACAAGTACACAAAAAAATGCTACTCAGTTTGCTGCATGCACAAAACATATATATATATTAGACAGCAAGGCTCGTGATTCAGGAGGGCATTCTCTGCTGTCACTGAAGCGAACGCTTGATTTTGGAAGAAGCGAACCACTTCGCTAGATAGGCTAACGTGCTACTAAATTAGCACACCAAATACACAACTACAGAGCTTTTAGACAGTTAGACAGGATTTGAACCAAGGACTGTAGTGACGCCTCTTGAACTTAGGATGAACAGTGCCTTAGGCCCAAGTGTCAGTGGGGTTTGAAAACAGCGCCCCCCTTGTGGTGGGTTGTTAGTCATTTACATAACAAATAAAACAAATGAATCCCATCCTGAGCCTGTATCAGTACCTGTTCTCTGGTGATCTTTCCCACTGCGAAGTAGGTAGCTTTAGGGTGAGAGAAGTACAGCCCGGAGACAGCTGCTGCTGGGGTCATGGCCAGAGACTCAGTCAACTTGATACCTGGAAAAACATCAGACATCATCATCGTCGAAACCTCATTTAGAGACTTCCTCAAGCGGCTGGGATTTTGGGGGTCGTCATCAGTCATAAAAGCCAACCAACACAGAAAGAAGTCTATAATGCAGAAACTACTCTACCTACCCCCCCCCCCATCCCCATCTCAATTAGACATGAATCTGCACTGATAGGAAAAGACTGGACAGGTGGAAACAACATGGGGTTGGAAGCTCCTCGTTAGACTGTCAATTAGACATTCATCTGGACAGGTGGAAACAATATGGTTTGGAAGCTCCTCGTTAGACTGTCAATTAGATATTCATCTGGACAGGTGGAAACAGTTTGGTTTGGAAGCTCCTCGCTAGACTGTCAATTAGACATTCATCTGGACAGGTGGAAACAATATGGTTTGGAAGCTCCTCGTTAGACTGTCAATTAGACATTCATCTGGACAGGTGGAAACAATATGGTTTAGAAGCTCCTCGTTAGACTGTCAATTAGACATTCATCTGGACAGGTGGAAACAGTATGGTTTAGAAGCTCCTCGTTAGACTGTCAATTAGACATTCATCTGGACAGGTGGAAACAATATGGTTTGGAAGCTCCTCGTTAGACTGTCAATTAGACATTCATCTGGACAGGTGGAAACAGTATGGTTTGGAAGCTCCTCGCTAGACTGTCAATTAGACATTCATCTGGACAGGTGGAAACAATATGGTTTGGAAGCTCCTCGTTAGACTGTCTTTCACCTGGTCAGATGTTTCAGATCAGATCAGATGAAAGGGAGAGGAGGTGAGAGGAAGAGGCCTTACCCGTCTTCTCCTCTACCTCGCCCAGCGTCCACATGGCGGTCTTCTCAGTGTGGTCGGGTTGGGAGGGGTATCCTGCGGCTGGCCTGATGCCCTCGTAACGGATCCTGTGCATGTCCTCAGTCGGGAGGTTCTCCTCCACGCTGTAGCCCCACAGCTCCCTACGCACCCTGGCGTGGAGCTCCTCGGCAAACGCCTGGTGGACGGGGAGACACACAGACCTTTAGCTTCTCATGGACTCTAATGTCACTGTTCACCTGGCCTGTTAGGGACTTCCTATTGGCCTGTAGTTATCAGTCTGTCATGTATGGCTTCCTATTGGGCTGTAGTTATCAGTCTGTCACGTATGGCTTCCTATTGGGCTGTAGTTATCAGTCTGTCATGTATGGCTTCCTATTGGGCTGTAGTTATCAGTCTGTCACGTATGGCTTCCTATTGGGCTGTAGTTATCAGTATGTCATGTATGGCTTCCTATTGGGCTGTAGTTATCAGTCTGTCACATATACATCAGCCAGGTGTCAGTATAGTGACACTAGAGTCCTCAGCCAGGTGTCAGTATAGTGACACTAGAGTCCATACCTCAGTATAGTGACACTAGAGTCCGTACCTCAGTATAGTGACACTAGAGTCCATACCTCAGTATAGTGACACTAGAGTCCATACCTCAGTATAGTAACACTAGAGTCCATACCTCAGTATAGTGACACTAGAGTCCATACCTCAGCCAGGTGTCAGTATAGTAACACTAGAGTCCTCAGCCAGGTGTCAGTATAGTGACACTAAAGTCCGTACCTCAGCCAGGCGATCAGCCAGAGCCTTCACCATGATACTGTTGTAGTCGTCTCCCTGGGTCTCAAACTGTTTGCTCAGCTCCTCCGCTCCGAACACAGCTACAGCAAACATCCCCATGTAGTCAGACACACGGCTGGCCCTCGGGGCCACGAAGTCGGACAGGCAGTAGTAGGGGTCTGAGCTGGCACTGTCCTTCTCTGCCTACAAGACAAACACAGTTATCTTACAATACATGCTTGTTGTTAGGGTTGACCCCAATTAGTCTGTTTCCATTGATTGGTCCATAGACTGTTGGTCGACCCAGATGTCTTTAAGTCGAGCAGTAGCAACAAAATCTAAACAATTGGTGTACAAGACACCTTTCTGATTGGCTCATGTCTGAATGGACTAATCCATTGCGGAGGCCTGTCTAAGTGGACTAATCCATTATAGAGGCCTGACTCAGTGGACTAATCCATTATAGAGGTCTGTCTCAGTGGACTAATCCATTGTAGAGGCCTGTCAGAGTGGACTAATCCATTACAGAGGCCTGTTAGTGGACTAATCCATTGTGGAGGCCTGTCTCAGTGGACTAATCCATTGTAGAGGCCTGTCAGAGTGGACTAATCCATTGTGGAGGCCTGTCTCAGTGGACTGATCCATTGTGGAGGCCTGTCTCAGTGGACTGATCCATTATAGAGGTCTGTCTCAGTAGACTAATCCATTATAGAGGCCTGTCTCAGTGGACTAATCCATTATAGAGACCTGTCTCAGTGGACTAATCCATTGTAGAGGCCTGTCAGAGTGGACTAATCCATTGTGGAGGCCTGTCTCAGTGGACTGATCCATTATAGAGGTCTGTCTCAGTAGACTAATCCATTATAGAGGTCTGTCTCAGTGGACTAATCCATTATAGAGGTCTGTCTGAGTAGACTAATCCATTATAGAGGCCTGTCTCAGTAGACTAATCCATTATAGAGGCCTGTCTCAGTGGACTAATCCATTATAGAGGTCTGTCTCAGTGGACTAATCCATTATAGAGGTCTGTCTCAGTGGACTAATCATTATAGAGGTCTGTCTCAGTGGACTAATCCATTATAGAGGTCTGTCTCAGTGGACTAATCATTATAGAGGTCTGTCTCAGTGGACTAATCCATTATAGAGGTCTGTCTCAGTGGACTAATCCATTATAGAGGCCTGTCTCAGTGGACTAATCCATTATAGAGGTCTGTCTGAGTAGACTAATCCATTATAGAGGCCTGTCTCAGTAGACTAATCCATTATAGAGGCCTGTCTCAGTGGACTAATCCATTATAGAGGCCTGTCTCAGTGGACTAATCCATTATAGAGGTCTGTCTCAGTGGACTAATCCATTATAGAGGTCTGTCTCAGTGGACTAATCCATTATAGAGGTCTGTCTGAGTAGACTAATCCATTATAGAGGTCTGTCTCAGTAGACTAATCCATTATAGAGGCCTGTCTCAGTGGACTAATCCATTATAGAGGTCTGTCTCAGTAGACTAATCCATTATAGAGGTCTGTCTCAGTAGACTAATCCATTATAGAGGTCTGTCTCAGTAGACTAATCCATTATAGAGACCTGTCTCAGTGGACTAATCCATTATAGAGGCCTGTCTCAGTGGACTAATCCATTATAGAGGCCTGTCTCAGTAGACTAATCCATTATAGAGGTCTGTCTCAGTAGACTAATCCATTATAGAGGCCTGTCTCAGTGGACTAATCCATTATAGAGACCTGTCTCAGTGGACTAATCCATTATAGAGGTCTGTCTCAGTAGACTAATCCATTATAGAGGTCTGTCTCAGTCAACTAATCCATTATAGAGGCCTGTCTCAGTGGACTAATCCATTATAGAGGCCTAGAGACAGCAGGGAGGAGAGAGAGAGACAGCAGGGAGGAGAGAGAGAGACAGCAGGGAGGAGAGAGAGAGACAGCAGGGAGGAGAGAGAGAGACAGCAGGGAGGAGAGAGAGACAGCAGGGAGGAGAGAGAGACAGCAGGGAGGAGAGAGAGACAGCAGGGAGGAGAGAGAGACAGCAGGGAGGAGAGAGAGACAGCAGGGAGGAGAGAGAGACAGCTGGGAGGAGAGAGAGACAGCTGGGAGGAGAGAGAGACAGCGGGGAGGAGAGAAAGACAGCTGGGAGGAGAGAGAGACAGCAGGGAGGAGAGAGAGACAGCAGGGAGGAGAGAGAGACAGCAGGGAGGAGAGAGAGACAGCAGGGAGGAGAGAGAGACAGCTGGGAGGAGAGAGAGACAGCTGGGAGGAGAGAGAGACAGCAGGGAGGAGAGAGAGACAGCTGGGAGGAGAGAGAGACAGCGGGGAGGAGAGAAAGACAGCTGGGAGGAGAGAGAGACAGCAGGGAGGAGAGAGAGACAGCTGGGAGGAGAGAGAGACAACAGGGAGGAGAGAGAGACAGCAGGGAGGAGAGAGAGACAGCTGGGAGGAGAGAGAGACAGCAGGGAGGAGAGAGAGACAGCAGGGAGGAGAGAGACATCGGGGAGGAGAGAGAGACAGCGGGGAGGAGAGAAAGACAGCTGGGAGGAGAGAGAGACAGCTGGGAGGAGAGAGAGACAGCAGGGAGGAGAGAGAGACAGCAGGGAGGAGAGAGAGACAGCAGGGAGGAGAGAGAGACAGCAGGGAGGAGAGAGAGACAGCAGGGAGGAGCGAGAGACAGCAGGGAGGAGAGAGAGACATCAGGGAGGAGAGAGAGACAGCAGGGAGGAGAGAGAGACAGCAGGGAGGAGAGAGAGACAGCAGGGAGGAGAGAGAGACAGCAGGGAGGAGAGAGAGACAGCAGGGAGGAGCGAGAGACAGCAGGGAGGAGAGAGAGACAGCAGGGAGGAGAGAGAGACATCAGGGAGGAGAGAGAGACAGCGTGTTCTAGTCACACAGTCACTAGCTGTTTTGTTTGACACCGAGCAGCAATCAAATCAATTGCTGGTCGGAATCCCTCGAGTGAAGTGTGTCTGAATTATTTCCTCAAACAGTGTGCTTAAAGCATCAGACCAGCTCAGTGAATGTAGTTGATTTGATTAAAACACACAGGATGTTTCTAAATATGGAAAAATACGTTTTAACATTTAGATCAACCGATTGGTCGAAAAGAACAGATGATTCTGGGTCGACCAAGATTTATTTTTTTGTCGTGGACAGCCCTACTTGTTATAGATTTATAAATGGAAATTAATTGAACACAGACGCACACAGACCCCGCCCACACACACACAGACCCCGCCCCCCCACACACCATGAACTAACACCCTGTTCCAGATCTCCCTGCTTACTCACCTGTTGGCGTAGTCCATAGAAGGTGGCGAGGTGCTACTCACCCGTTGGCGTAGTCCGTAGAAGGTGGCGTGTTGCTACTCACCTGTTGGCGTAGTCCGTAGAAGGTGGCGAGGTGCTACTCACCTGTTGGCGTAGTCCGTAGAAGGTGGCGAGGTGCTACTCACCCGTTGGCGTAGTCCGTAGAAGGTGGCGAGGGGCTACTCACCTGTTGGCGTAGTCCGTAGAAGGTGGCGTGTTGCTACTCACCTGTTGGCGTAGTCCGTAGAAGGTGGCGAGGTGCTACTCACCTGTTGGCGTAGTCCGTAGAAGGTGGCGAGGTGCTACTCACCCGTTGGCGTAGTCCATAGAAGGTGGCGAGGGGCTACTCACCCGTTGGCGTAGTCCGTAGAAGGTGGCGTGTTGCTACTCACCTGTTGGCGTAGTCCGTAGAAGGTGGCGAGGTGCTACTCACCTGTTGGCGTAGTCCGTAGAAGGTGGCGAGGTGCTACTCACCCGTTGGCGTAGTCCATAGAAGGTGGCGAGGGGCTACTCACCCGTTGGCGTAGTCCGTAGAAGGTGGCGAGGGGCTACTCACCTGTTGGCGTAGTCCGTAGAAGGTGGCGAGGGGCTACTCACCTGTTGGCGTAGTCCGTAGAAGGTGGCGAGGTGCTACTCACCTGTTGGCGTAGTCCGTAGAAGGTGGCGAGGGGCTACTCACCTGTTGGCGTAGTCCGTAGAAGGTGGCGAGGTGCTACTCACCTGTTGGCGTAGTCCGTAGAAGGTGGCGAGGTGCTACTCACCTGTTGGCGTAGTCCGTAGAAGGTGGCGAGGTGCTACTCACCTGTTGGCGTAGTCCGTAGAAGGTGGCGAGGTGCTACTCACCTGTTGGCGTAGTCCGTAGAAGGTGGCGAGGGGGGGAGTGGGATGCTACTCACCTGTTGGCATAGTCCGTAGAAGGTGGCGTGGTGCAACTCACCTGTTGGCGTAGTCCGTAGAAGGTGGCGAGGTGCTACTCACCTGTTGGCGTAGTCCATAGAAGGTGGCGAGGGGCTACTCACCCGTTGGCGTAGTCCGTAGAAGGTGGCGTGTTGCTACTCACCTGTTGGCGTAGTCCGTAGAAGGTGGCGAGGTGCTACTCACCTGTTGGCGTAGTCCGTAGAAGGTGGCGAGGTGCTACTCACCCGTTGGCGTAGTCCGTAGAAGGTGGCGAGGGGCTACTCACCTGTTGGCGTAGTCCGTAGAAGGTGGCGTGTTGCTACTCACCTGTTGGCGTAGTCCGTAGAAGGTGGCGAGGTGCTACTCACCTGTTGGCGTAGTCCGTAGAAGGTGGCGAGGTGCTACTCACCCGTTGGCGTAGTCCATAGAAGGTGGCGAGGGGCTACTCACCCGTTGGCGTAGTCCGTAGAAGGTGGCGTGTTGCTACTCACCTGTTGGCGTAGTCCGTAGAAGGTGGCGAGGTGCTACTCACCTGTTGGCGTAGTCCGTAGAAGGTGGCGAGGTGCTACTCACCCGTTGGCGTAGTCCATAGAAGGTGGCGAGGGGCTACTCACCCGTTGGCGTAGTCCGTAGAAGGTGGCGAGGGGCTACTCACCTGTTGGCGTAGTCCGTAGAAGGTGGCGAGGGGCTACTCACCTGTTGGCGTAGTCCGTAGAAGGTGGCGAGGTGCTACTCACCTGTTGGCGTAGTCCGTAGAAGGTGGCGAGGGGCTACTCACCTGTTGGCGTAGTCCGTAGAAGGTGGCGAGGTGCTACTCACCTGTTGGCGTAGTCCGTAGAAGGTGGCGAGGTGCTACTCACCTGTTGGCGTAGTCCGTAGAAGGTGGCGAGGTGCTACTCACCTGTTGGCGTAGTCCGTAGAAGGTGGCGAGGTGCTACTCACCTGTTGGCGTAGTCCGTAGAAGGTGGCGAGGGGGGGAGTGGGATGCTACTCACCTGTTGGCATAGTCCGTAGAAGGTGGCGTGGTGCAACTCACCTGTTGGCGTAGTCCGTAGAAGGTGGCGAGGTGCTACTCACCTGTTGGCGTAGTCCGTAGAAGGTGGCGAGGGGCGTAGTGGAGCGAGGTGTGACGTCATGTTCGTACACCTGGATGTCGTCTCCTACACTCTGGGCGGGCCAGAAGCCCACCAGGCCACGCCCCCAGAGACCCTTATTATCTATCAGTCTGTTGAGGAGCCGCTGGGCGTCGTCAAACACCCTCCGAGCCTCCTCACCTGTACAGGTTCATTATAACATTGTTATCTATCAGTCTCCTCACCTGTACAGGTTCATTATAACATTATTATCTATCAGTCTCCTCACCTGTACAGGTTCATTATAACATTATTATCTATCAGTCTCCTCACCTGTACAGGTTCATTATAACATTATTATCTATCAGTCTCCTCACCTGTACAGGTTCATTATAACATTGTTATCTATCAGTCTGTTGAGGAGTCATCAGTCTCCTCACCTGTACAGGTTCATTATAACATTATTATCTATCAGTCTCCTCACCTGTACAGGTTCATTATAACATTATTATCTATCAGTCTCCTCACCTGTACAGGTTCATTATAACATTATTATCTATCAGTCTCCTCACCTGTACAGGTTCATTATAACATTATTATCTATCAGTCTCCTCACCTGTACAGGTTCATTATAACATTATTATCTATCAGTCTCCTCACCTGTACAGGTTCATTATAACATTATTATCTATCAGTCTCCTCACCTGTACAGGTTCATTATAACATTATTATCTATCAGTCTCCTCACCTGTACAGGTTCATTATAACATTATTATCTATCAGTCTCCTCACCTGTACAGGTTCATTATAACATTATTATCTATCAGTCTCCTCACCTGTACAGGTTCATTATAACATTATTATCTATCAGTCTCCTCACCTGTACAGGTTCATTATAACATTATTATCTATCAGTCTCCTCACCTGTACAGGTTCATTATAACATTATTATCTATCAGTCTGTTGAGGAGTCATCAGTCTCCTCACCTGTACAGGTTCATTATAACATTATTATCTATCAGTCTCCTCACCTGTACAGGTTCATTATAACATTATTATCTATCAGTCTCCTCACCTGTACAGGTTCATTATAACATTATTATCTATCAGTCTCCTCACCTGTACAGGTTCATTATAACATTATTATCTATCAGTCTGTTGAGGAGTCATCAGTCTCCTCACCTGTACAGGTTCATTATAACATTATTATATATCAGTCTCCTCACCTGTACAGGTTCATTATGACATTATTATCTATCAGTCTCCTCACCTGTACAGGTTCATTATACATTATTATCTATCAGTCTCCTCACCTGTACAGGTTCATTATGACATTATTATCTATCAGTCTCCTCACCTGTACAGGTTCATTATACATTATTATCTATCAGTCTCCTCACCTGTACAGGTTCATTATGACATTATTATCTATCAGTCTCCTCACCTGTACAGGTTCATTATACATTATTATCTATCAGTCTCCTCACCTGTACAGGTTCATTATGACATTATTATCTATCAGTCTCCTCACCTGTACAGGTTCATTATGACATTATTATCTATCAGTCTCCTCACCTGTACAGGTTCATTATACATTATTATCTATCAGTCTCCTCACCTGTACAGGTTCATTATACATTATTATATATCAGTCTCCTCACCTGTACAGGTTCATTATAACATTATTATCTATCAGTCTCCTCACCTGTACAGGTTCATTATAACATTATTATCTATCAGTCTCCTCACCTGTACAGGTTCATTATAACATTATTATCTATCAGTCTCCTCACCTGTACAGGTTCATTATAACATTATTATCTATCAGTCTCCTCACCTGTACAGGTTCATTATAACATTATTATCTATCAGTCTCCTCACCTGTACAGGTTCATTATAACATTATTATCTATCAGTCTCCTCACCTGTACAGGTTCATTATAACATTATTATCTATCAGTCTCCTCACCTGTACAGGTTCATTATAACATTATTATCTATCAGTCTCCTCACCTGTACAGGTTCATTATAACATTATTATCTATCAGTCTCCTCACCTGTACAGGTTCATTATAACATTATTATCTATCAGTCTCCTCACCTGTACAGGTTCATTATAACATTATTATCTATCAGTCTCCTCACCTGTACAGGTTCATTATAACATTATTATCTATCAGTCTCCTCACCTGTACAGGTTCATTATAACATTATTATCTATCAGTCTGTTGAGGAGTCATCAGTCTCCTCACCTGTACAGGTTCATTATAACATTATTATCTATCAGTCTCCTCACCTGTACAGGTTCATTATAACATTATTATCTATCAGTCTCCTCACCTGTACAGGTTCATTATAACATTATTATCTATCAGTCTCCTCACCTGTACAGGTTCATTATAACATTATTATCTATCAGTCTCCTCACCTGTACAGGTTCATTATAACATTATTATCTATCAGTCTCCTCACCTGTACAGGTTCATTATACATTATTATCTATCAGTCTCCTCACCTGTACAGGTTCATTATAACATTATTATCTATCAGTCTCCTCACCTGTACAGGTTCATTATAACATTATTATCTATCAGTCTCCTCACCTGTACAGGTTCATTATAACATTATTATCTATCAGTCTCCTCACCTGTACAGGTTCATTATAACATTGTTATCTATCAGTCTCCTCACCTGTACAGGTTCATTATAACATTATTATCTATCAGTCTCCTCACCTGTACAGGTTCATTATAACATTATTATCTATCAGTCTCCTCACCTGTACAGGTTCATTATAACATTATTATCTATCAGTCTCCTCACCTGTACAGGTTCATTATGACATTATTATCTATCAGTCTCCTCACCTGTACAGGTTCATTATAACATTATTATCTATCAGTCTCCTCACCTGTACAGGTTCATTATAACATTGTTATCTATCAGTCTCCTCACCTGTACAGGTTCATTATAACATTATTATCTATCAGTCTCCTCACCTGTACAGGTTCATTATAACATTATTATCTATCAGTCTGTTGAGGAGTCATCAGTCTCCTCACCTGTACAGGTTCATTATGACATTATTATCTATCAGTCAATCAACCACAGGTACAATATTATATTACACCTGTTATACCTACACATAAGCTTCTGAACAGTCTGAAGGGATGGCAGGAATGCACCATCTCCATAGAAATACAATCACAACACTAGAATGGCGATAGCATTACATCTCTATGTCCTCTACGTACCCACGGTTTTGTCCTTGAAGATCTTGGGGTACCCTCTGTTAGGGTACTTCCCTCTCAGCTGCCACACGTCAAAGAAAGGCTTCCAGTCGATATAGTCCACCAGCCTCCGCAGGTCATACCCCTCAAACACACGGGTACCCAGGAACTGAGGACACACTGACAGGGGGAGGAAAGGAGGGAGGGAGGGAGGGGGAGAGAGAAAGAGAGAACGGGAGAGAGCAAGAGAGAGAGAGTGAGAGAGAGAGAGGGAGGGAGGGGGAGAGAGAGAGAGCGATAGAACGAGAGAGAGAGAGGGAGAGAGAGGATCAGTCACCATAGTCAAGGTATATTCTATTAAAATATGACCTACATCGGTCAGACAGAAATAAGTCTTGTCTTTTCAATGACAAGCAGACAAATGACTTCCTGAAGTCCTGGAGGACAGTTGATCCCAGTGAATTAGTGCCGTACCTGGTTTGGTCTGAGAAAGCCAATCCACATGGAGTCCTTTCTCCCTGGCCTGGGCTAGAGACAGGAAGCGCCTCTCCTGAGAACACAGACACACAGAGACTCCTGTCATCATCTACCTGAACAGCTCTCAGACAGCGCAGCCATTACAGTGTAGTGTAACAAACTACCAGCTACAGCCCTGGACCAGTGTTGAGGGCCAGGATTCATCAACCCATCATCAAACCACTGATTAAAGGAATCAGCTGTATAGTAATAGGGAAAGGATTCATCCACCCATCAGCTGTATAGTCATAGGGCCAGGATTCATCCACCCATCAGAGGAATCAGCTGTATAGTGATAGGGCCAGGATTCATCCACCCATCAGCTGTATAGTGATAGGGACAGGATTCATCCACCCATCAGCTGTATAGTGATAGGGCCAGGATTCATCCACCCATCAGAGGAATCAGCTGTATAGTGATAGGGCCAGGATTCATCCACCCATCAGCTGTATAGTGATAGGGACAGGATTCATCCACCCATCAGCTGTATAGTGATAGGGCCAGGATTCATCCACCCATCAGAGGAATCAGCTGTATAGTGATAGGACCAGGATTCATCCACCCATCAGCTGTATAGTGATAGGGCCAGGATTCATCCACCCATCAGAGGAATCAGCTGTATAGTGATAGGGCCAGGATTCATCCACCCATCAGAGGAATCAGCTGTATAGTGATAGGGCCAGGATTCATCCACCCATCAGCTGTATAGTGATAGGGCCAGGATTCATCCACCCATCAGCTGTATAGTGATAGGGCCAGGATTCATCCACCCATCAGAGGAATCAGCTGTATAGTGATAGGGCCAGGATTCATCCACCCATCAGCTGTATAGTGATAGGGCCAGGATTCATCCACCCATCAGAGGAATCAGCTGTATAGTGATAGGGCCAGGCTTCATCCACCCATCAGAGGAATCAGCTGTATAGTGATAGGACCAGGATTCATCACCTGTAGTAGTACTAACCCTGCAACTGTGGCCCTTAGACTGGGACAACTACCTTCTAGAATGTTCCAGTACAGGACAGTCTGTTAGACTGGAACAACTCCTACCTTCTAGACTGTTCCAGTACAGTACAGTCTCTGTTAGACTGGAACAACTCCTACCTTCTAGACTGGAACAACTCCTACCTTCAAGACTGTTCCAGTACAGGACAGTCTGTTAGACTGGAACAACTCCTACCTTCTAGACTGTTCCAGTACAGGACAGTCTCTGTTAGACTGGAACAACTCCTACCTTCTAGACTGTTCCAGTACAGGACAGTCTGTTAGACTGGAACAACTCCTACCTTCTAGACTGTTCCAGTACAGGACAGTCTGTTAGACTAGAACAACTCCTACCTTCTAGACTGTTCCAGAACAGGACAGTCTGTTAGACTAGAACAACTCCTACCTTCTAGACTGTTCCAGAACAGGACAGTCTGTTAGACTGGAACAACTCCTACCTTCTAGACTGTTCCAGAACTGGACAGTCTGTTCCTAATACAGAGCCCTAGATTTCATCCAATGATTTCAGAGTGTTGTAGTGGTCCAGTGTGTGTTAGGTGCGTATGTTTGTCTCTCTGTGTGTGTGTGTGTGTGTGTGTGTGTGTGTGTGTTCCTCACCTTTAGAGAGTCATAGTGGTCCTGTCTGATGTCTTCGTACTCCTCTGTCGTCTCCTCAAAGAACTCCTCCTTCACATTCTCATCTAGCAGCTGGGAACACTGATGAGACAACAGCACGGAGGCTCATCTAACAGCTGAGGACACTGACAGAGACAACAACACGGAGGACACTGACAGAGACAACACGGATGCTCATCTAACAGCTGAGGACACTGACAGAGACAACAACACGGAGGACACTGACAGAGACAACACAGAGGACACTGACAGAGACAACACGGAGGCTCATCTAACAGCTGAGGACACTGACAGAGACAACAACACGGAGGACACTGACAGAGACAACACGGAGGACACTGACAGAGACAACACGGAGGCTCATCTAACAGCTGAGGACACTGACAGAGACAACAACACGGAGGACACTGACAGAGACAACAACACGGAGGACACTGACAGAGACAACACGGAGGCTCATCTAACTGCTGAGGACACTGACAGAGACAACAACACGGAGGACACTGACAGAGACAACAACACGGAGGACACTGACAGAGACAGCAACACGGAGGACACTGACAGAGACAACACGGAGGACACTGACAGAGACAACACGGAGGACACTGACAGAGACAACATGGAGGACACTGACAGAGACAACACGGAGGACACTGACAGAGACAACAACACGGAGGCTCATCTAACAGCTGAGGACACTGACAAGTGAGGACCACTGCATCTACTGACAGGAAGTGTAGTGTGGGCTGTACTAAGTGACGATCACAGTATCTACTGACAGGAAGTGAAGTGAGGACCACAGCATCTACTGACAGGAAGTGTAGTGTGGGCAGTACTAAGTGACAACCACAGTATCTACTGACATAACGTGTAGTATGGGCAGTACTAAGTGAGGACCACAGCATCTACTGACAGGAAGTGTAGTGTGGGCAGTACTAAGTGACAACCACAGTATCTACTGACATGACGTGTAGTATGGGCAGTACTAAGTGAGGACCACAGCATCTACTGACAGGAAGTGTAGTTTGTCTAGTCAGTGTAGTGTGGGCTGTACTAAGTGAGGACCACAGCATCTACTGACAGGAAGTGTAGTGTGGGCAGTACTAAGTGAGAACAGGAAGAGTAGTGTGTCCAGTCAGTGTAGTGCGGGCTGTACTAAGTGAGAACAGGAAGTGTAGTTTGTCTAGTCAGTATAGTGTGGGCTGTACTAAGTGAGAACAGGAAGTGTAGTGTGTCTAGTCAGTGTGGTGTGGGCTGTACTAAGTGAGAACAGGAAGTGTAGTGTGTCTAGTCAGTATAGTGTGGGCTGTACTCAGTGAGAACAGGAAGTGTAGTGTCTAGTCAGTGTAGTGTCTAGTCAGTGCAGTGTGGGCTGTACTAAGTGAGAACAGGAAGTGTAGTGTCTAGTCAGTGTAGTGTCTAGTCGGTGTAGTGTCTAGTCAGAGCAGTGTGGGCTGTACTAAGTGAGAACAGGAAGTGTAGTGTCTAGTCAGTGTAGTGTCTAGTCAGTGCAGTGTGGGCTGTACTAAGTGAGAACAGGAAGTGTAGTGTCTAGTCAGTGTAGTGTCTAGTCAGTGTAGTGTCTAGTCGGTGCAGTGTGGGCTATACTAAGTGAGAACAGGAAGTGTAGTGTCTAGTCAGTGTAGTGTCTAGTCAGTGTAGTGTCTAGTCAGTGTAGTGTGGGCTGTACTAATTGAGAACAGGAAGTGTAGTGTCTAGTCAGTGTAATGTACGTACCACCACCACACTCCTGGAAGCATCCAGAACATGCACCACAGGACAGCTGTAACGGGGAGCGATCTTCACTGCCGTGTGGGTCCTGTTACACACAGAGGCTTCACATCAGACACAGGGCCAGCAAGAGGCCAGGAAGTAGCGAGTTGAAAGGTCATGGTGAAGATAATGACGGTGTGTGTTGAGAGACGCATCACATCAGACACAGGGTCAACAAGGGGCCAGGAAGTAGGGAGTTGAAAGGTCATGGTGTCTGTGTGTCTTACTTGGAGGTGGTGGCCCCTCCGATCAGCAGTGGGGTCTTCATCCCAAGTCGCTCCATCTCCTTGGCAACGTAGATCATCTCATCCAGCGAGGGCGTGATGAGGCCAGACAGACCGATGATGTCTGTAGGGCGGAGGGATACACAGGAAGTTCAGCTGGAGGGACTTCTTCCAAAAGAGCAGTTCACTCATTCCATCTCTGATTTCAGTCCCAATCCTACTCCTTCTCTGGCCTGGTCCCAGATCTGTCTGTGGTTTATAGCCAACTCCAACTCCTAGCAGTTGGCAAGACAGCCCAAACTGATCTGGGACCAGGTTAAGCACCACTTCCTGTCCTAGTGCCACCCCGACAGACAGCCCAAACAGATCTGGGACCAGGTTAATCACCTCCTAGTGCCGACCCGTCAGACAGCCCAAACTGATCTGGGACCAGGTTAATCACCTCCTAGTGCCACCCCGTCAGACAGCCCAAACTGATCTGGGGCCAGGTTAATCACCTCCTAGTGCCGCCCCGTCAGACAGCCCAAACTGATCTGGGACCAGGTTAATCACCTCCTAGTGCCACCTCGTCAGACAGCCTAAACTGATCTGGGACCAGGTTATACCTATTGATTAAGGCCGAGCTACAGTACAGTGGAACTGATAAGCCATAAGGTTCATATCAACACACCTGCTTTGCAGTCGATGGCTTCCCTCAATATCCTGTCGCATGGAATCATGACCCCCAGATCGATCACTCTGGGAAAAGGAAACCGAACAGGGTTAGGACAAGGTTATGGAAAGGTACAGGAACCAATCAAATTGTATTAGTCACAAGCGCCCGAATACAACAGGTGTAGTAGACCTCACAGTGTAATGCTGAATACAACAGGTGTAGTAGACCTCACAGTGAAATGCTGAATACAACAGGTGTAGTAGACCTCACAGTGAAATGATGAATACAACAGGTGTAGTAGACCTCACAGTGAAATGCTGAATACAACAGGTGTAGTAGACCTCACAGTGAAATGCTGAATACAACAGGTGTAGTAGACCTTACAGTGAAATGCTGAATACAACAGGTGTAGTAGACCTCACAGTGAAATGCTGAATACAACAGGTGTAGTAGACCTCACAGTGAAATGCTAAATACAACAGGTGTAGTAGACCTCACAGTGTAATGCTGAATACAACAGGTGTAGTAGACCTTACAGTGAAATGCTGAATACAACAGGTGTAGTAGACCTCACAGTGAAATGCTGAATACAACAGGTGTAGTAGACCTCACAGTGAAATGCTGAATACAACAGGTGTAGTAGACCTCACAGTGAAATGCTGAATACAACAGGTGTAGTAGACCTCACAGTGAAATGCTGAATACAACAGGTGTAGTAGACCTCACAGTGAAATGCTGAATACAACAGGTGTAGTAGACCTCACAGTGTAATGCTGAATACAACAGGTGTAGTAGACCTCACAGTGAAATGCTGAATACAACAGGTGTAGTAGGCCTTACAGTGAAATGATGACTGATGAGACCCTATGCAGTTAATAAAATACAGATAAGAATAAGTACAGAGTCAATGTGGAGGCTATATACAGGGTATTACGGTACAGAGTCAATGTGGAGGCTATATACAGGGGGTACCGGTACAGAGTCAATGTGGAGGCTATATACAGGGGGTAACCGGTACAGAGTCAATGTGGAGGCTATATACAGGGGGTACTGGTACAGAGTCAATGTGGAGGCTATATACAGGGGGTACCGGTACAGAGTCAATGTGGAGGCTATATACAGGGTATTACGGTACAGAGTCAATGTGGAGGCTATATACAGGGGGTACTGGTACAGAGTCAATGTGGAGGCTATATACAGGGGGTACCGGTACAGAGTCAATGTGGAGGCTATATACAGGGTATTACGGTACAGAGTCAATGTGGAGGCTATATACAGGGGGTACCGGTACAGAGTCAATGTGGAGGCTATATACAGGGGGTACCGGTACAGAGTCAATGTGGAGGCTATATACAGGGGGTACCGGTACAGAGTCAATGTGGAGGCTATATACAGGGTGTACCGGTACAGAGTCAATGTGGAGGCTATATACAGGGGGTACCGGTACAGAGTCAATGTGGAGGCTATATACACGGGGTACCGGTACAGAGTCAATGTGGAGACTATATACAGGGGGTACCGGTACAGAGTCAATGTGGAGGCTATATACAGGGGGTACCGGTACAGAGTCAATGTGGAGGCTATATACAGGGGGTACCGGTACAGAGTCAATGTGGAGACTATATACAGGGGGTACCGGTACAGAGTCAATGTGGAGGCTATATACAGGGTATTACGGTACAGAGTCAATGTGGAGGCTATATACAGGGGGTACCTGGCTATATACTGTCAACCAGGGCTCTACTTTCAACCAGGGCTCTACTGTCAACCAGGGTACTACTGTCAACCAGGGCTCTACTTTCAACCAGGGCTCTACTGTCAACCAGGGCTCTACTGTCAACCAGGGCACTACTGTCAAACAGGGCACTCAGGGCACTACTGTCAACCAGGGCACTACTGTCAACCAGGGCACTCAGGGCACTACTGTCAACCAGGGCACTACTGTCAAACAGGGCACTCAGGGCACTACTGTCAACCAGGGCACTTAGGGCTCTACTGTCAACCAGGGCACTACTGTCAAACAGGGCACTCAGGGCACTACTGTCAACCAGGGCACTACTGTCAACCAGGGCACTACTTTCAACCAGGGCACTCTGTCAACCAGGGCTCTACTGTCAACCAGGGCTCTACTGTCAACGAGGGCTCTACTGTCAACCAGGGCACTACTGTCAACGAGGGCTCTACTGTCAACCAGGGCACTACTGTCAACCAGGGCACTACTGTCAACCAGGGCACTACTGTCAACCAGGGCTCTACTGTCAACCAGGGCTCTACTGTCAACCAGGGCACTACTTTCAACCAGGGCACTACTGTCAACCAGGGCTCTACTGTCAAACAGGGCACTACTGTCAACCAGGGCTCTACTGTCAACCTGGGCACTACTGTCAACCAGGGCACTCAGGGCACTACTGTCAAACAGGGCACTTAGGGCTCTACTGTCAAACAGGGCACTACTGTCAACCAGGGCACTACTGTCAACCAGGGCTCTACTGTCAACCAGGGCTCTACTTTCAACCAGGGCACTACTGTCAACCAGGGTACTACTGTCAACCAGGGCTCTACTATCAACCAGGGCTCTACTGTCAACCAGGGCACTACTGTCAACCAGGGCACTACTGTCAACCAGGGTACTACTATCAACCAGGGCTCTACTATCAACCAGGGCTCTACTGTCAGCCAGGGCACTACTGTCAACCAGGGCACTACTGTCAACCAGGGCACTAGGGGAAATGGTGAGCCATCTTTGCCGCATGAGGGTCTCGTCTCCCCGTACCCCCCCTCCCCAACACCAGCACTGACGGTCTCATCTCCCCGTAACCCCCCTCCCCAACACCAGCACTGACGGTCTCATCTCCCCGTAACCCCCCTCCCCAACACCAGCACTGACGGTCTCATCTCCCCGTAACCCCCCTCCCCAACACCAGCACTGACGGTCTCATCTCCCCGTAACCCCCCTCCCCAACACCAGCACTGACGGTCTCATCTCCCCGTAACCCCCCTCCCCAACACCAGCACTGACGGTCTCATCTCCCCGTAACCCCCCTCCCCAACACCAGCACTGACGGTCTCATCTCCCCGTAACCCCCCTCCCCAACACCAGCACTGTCGTGGTAGAAGTCATTTCCATTGACCTACAGATCTAAAACAACTGATTCACCTCTATCGACTTCTATTGTATATACTACATCTTCTATTGACTTCTATTGTATATACTACATCTTCTATTGTATATACTACATCTTCTATTGTATATACTACATCTTCTATTGACTTCTATTGTATATACTACATCTTCTATTGTATATACTACATCTTCTATTGTATATACTACATCTTCTATTGTATATACTACATCTTCTATTTGAGTCACTTACAACACACCTGAATACAACACAACTGAATACAACACACCTGAATACAACACAACTGAATACAACACACCTGAATACAACACACCTGAATACAACACACCTGAATACAACACAACTGAATACAATACACCTGAATACAACACAACTGAATACAATACAACTGAATACAACACACCTGAATACAACACACCTGAATACAACACACCTGAATACAACACACCTGAATACAACACACCTGAATACAACACACCTGAATACAACACACCTGAATACAACACACCTGAATACAACACACCTGAATACAACACACCTGAATACAACACACCTGAATACAACACACCTGAATACAACACACCTGAATACAACACAATACAACTGAATACAACACACCTGAATACAACACACCTGAATACAACACACCTGAATACAACACACCTGAATACAACACAACTGAATACAACACAACTGAATGCAACACAACTGAATACAACACACCTGAATACAACACACCTGAATACAACACAACAGAACAGAACACGCCCCTACCTGAAGTTGTTGCAGAGAACACAATAGAACAATAGAACACAACAGAACAGAACACGCCCCTACCTGAAGTTGTTGCAGAGAACACAATAGAACAATAGAACACAACAGAACAGAACACGCCCCTACCTGAAGTTGTTGCAGAGAACACAATAGAACAACAGAACACAACAGAACAGAACACGCCCCTTCCTGAAGTTGTTGCAGAGAACACAATAGAACAATAGAACAACAGAACAGAACACGCCCCTACCTGAAGTTGTTGCAGAGAACACAATAGAACAACAGAACACAACAGAACAGAACACGCCCCTACCTGAAGTTGTTGCAGAGAACACAATAGAACAATAGAACACAACAGAACAGAACACGCCTACCTGAAGTTGTTGCAGAGAACACAATAGAACAATAGAACACAACAGAACAGAACACGCCCCTACCTGAAGTTGTTGCAGCCCAGCACCACTCCTACAATGTTCTTGCCGATGTCGTGGACGTCTCCCTTCACTGTGGCCAACACTATGGTGCCCTGGTAGGGGTCCTAACAGGGGGGGGGGGGGGGGGTATAGATCATTACTGTAGAGCTGTGATGAATCAGTCCCTTCACTATGGTGCCCTGGTAGGGGTCCTAACAGGGGGGGGGTATAGATTATTACTGTAGAGCTGTGATGAATCAGTCCCTTCACTATGGTGCCCTGGTAGGGGTCCTAACGTGGGGGGGGGGGGGTAAAGATCATTACTGTAGAGCTGTGATGAATCAGTCCCTTCACTATGGTGCCCTGGTAGGGGTCCTAACAGGGGGGGGTCTAGATCATTACTCTAGAGCTGTGATGAATCAGTTCCTTCACTATGGTGTCCTGGTAGGGGTCCTAACAGGGGGGGTATAGATTATTACTGTAGAGCTGTGATGAATCAGTCCCTTCACTGTGATGTTAAACGTGTTGACAATGAGAAACCTCCTCAGTATTAATGTAGAGGAGAGATGTGATGAGATGGGGAGACAGAAACACACTGTAGAGGAGAGATGTGATGAGATGGGGAGACAGAAACACACTGTAGAGGAGAGATGTGATGAGATGGGGAGACAGAAACAGACTGTAGAGGAGAGATGTGATGAGATGGGGAGACAGAAACACACTGTAGAGGAGAGATGTGATGAGATGGGGAGACAGAAACACACTGTAGAGGAGATATGTGATGAGATGGGGAGACAGAAACACACTGTAGAGGAGAGATGTGATGAGATGGGGAGACAGAAACACACTGTAGAGGAGAGATGTGATGAGATGGGGAGACAGAAACACACTGTAGAGGAGAGATGTGATGAGATGGGGAGACAGAAACACACTGTAGAGGAGAGATGTGATGAGATGGGGAGACAGAAACACACTGTAGAGGAGAGATGTGATGAGATGGGGAGACAGAAACACACTGTAGAGGAGAGATGTGATGAGATGGGGAGACAGAAACACACTGTAGAGGAGAGATGTGATGAGATGGGGAGACAGAAACAGACTGTAGAGGAGAGATGTGATGAGATGGGGAGACAGAAACACACTGTAGAGAGAGATGTGATGAGATGGGGAGACAGAAACAGACTGTAGAGAGACGGACAAGACAGGTAGAGAGACGGACAGACAGGAAGAGAGACAGACGGACAGACAGGTAGAGAGACAGACAGACAGACAGGTAGAGAGAGACTCACAATCTCCTCTACTGATCCTGATGCCAGTAGCATGGCCTCTCTCTCCTTCTCCATGAAGGGGATCAGGTGGGCGACAGCCTTCTTCATCACACGTGCTGACTTTATCACCTGTTACACACACACACACGCGTGCGCACACGCACACATCATGAGAAGAATAGAAACCTCTTATAGTATCTCCTCTGTGATCTCTTACCCCCTACCTGAGGATCTCTCTTTCCCCCCCTACCTGAGGATCTCTCTTTCCCCCCCTACCTGAGGATCTCTCTTTCCCCCCCTACCTGAGGATCTCTCTTTCCCCCCCTACCTGAGGATCTCTCTTTCCCCCCCTACCTGAGGATCTCTCTTTCCCCCCCTACCTGAGGATCTCTCTTTCCCCCCCTACCTGAGGATCTCTCTTTCCCCCCCTACCTGAGGATCTCTCTTTCCCCCCCTACCTGAGGATCTCTCTTTCCCCCCTACCTGAGGATCTCTCTTTCCCCCCTACCTGAGGATCTCTCTTTCCCCCCTACCTGAGGATCTCTCTTTCCCCCCTACCTGATGATCTCTCTTCCCCCCCTACCTGAGGATCTCTCTTTCCCCCCCTACCTGAGGATCTCTCTTTCCCCCCTACCTGAGGATCTCTCTTTCCCCCCTACCTGAGGATCTCTCTTTCCCCCCTACCTGAGGATCTCTCTTTCCCCCCTACCTGATGATCTCTCTTCCCCCCCTACCTGAGGATCTCTCTTTCCCCCCCTACCTGAGGATCTCTCTTTCCCCCCCTACCTGAGGATCTCTCTTCCCCCCCTACCTGAGGATCTCTCTTCCCCCCCTACCTGAGGATATCTCTTCCCTCCACTCTCTCTCCTCTCCTCCATTTCTTCCCCCTCACCTGAGGTAGGAACATCTTCCCAGCTCCAAACAGGTCTCCCACCACCTTCATGCCGTTCATCAGGGGCCCCTCGATGACGTGTAGGGGCCTCGGATAGAGCTCAGCCTGGGACCTCGCCTCCTCTGTGTCCTCTACCACATACTTATCTATACCCTGGAAAGAGCGAGAGAGAGACAGAGAAGGAATATCGATAGCAATTGTGATGGAGAAAGAGAGAGATTTGTACCTTAAATGTATCTGTACAGTTTGACCAGAACCATTTTTTCTAGACATCACTGAAAATAGCTTGGTCCCTGCAGTATATGATCAGTAGAGAGAGGGACAATAACGTGGTACCTGCATGCCACTAACCTTGATGAGCCCATACTATACTAACCTTGATGAGCCCATACTATACTAACCTTGATGAGCCCATACTATACTAACCTTGATGAGCCCATACCATACTAACCTTGATGAGCCCATACTATATTAACCTTGATGAGCCCATACTATACTAACCTTGATGAGCCCATACCATACTAACCTTGATGAGCCCATACCATACTAACCTTGATGAGCCCATACTATACTAACCTTGATGAGCCCATACTATACTAACCTTGATGAGCCCTTACTATACTAACCTTGATGAGCCCAGACTATACTAACCTTGATGAGCCCATACTATACTAACCTTGATGAGCCCATATTATACTAACCTTGATGAGCCCATACTCCAGCCTCTCTCCTACTAACCTTGATGAGCCCATACTATACTAACCTTGATGAGCCCATACTATACTAACCTTGATGAGCCCATACTATACTAACCTTGATGAGCCCATACTCCAGCCTCTCCTCCACTGTTCCCTCTCGCCACTCATCCGTCTGGACCACCTTCTTCCCTCCTTTGGCACAGCTCTGAAAACAACAGGATTATCTTCAGAGGGGAACTAGTATAATGCATTAGGGATCAGGTAACCCCAGCGAGCAGAGCCATACAGCCAGAGTTACAGGACATGTACTGTGTTAACCAGGTAGACCAGTATGTACCTGTTTATACAGAATATGTACTGTGTTGACCAGGTGGACCAGTATGTACCTGTTTATACAGCAGAATATGTACTGTGTTAACCAGGTGGACCAGTATGTACCTGTTCATTCAGCAGAATATGTACTGTGTTAACCAGGTAGACCAGTATGTACCTGTTCATACAGAATATGCTCCGTTCATCTTTCCCTCGATCCTGACTAGTCTCCCAGTCCCTGCCGCTGAATAACATCCCCACAGCATGATGGTGCCACCACCATGCTTCACCGTAGGGATGGTGCCAGGTTTCCTCCAGACGTGACGCTTGGCATTCAGGCCAAAGAGTTCAATCTTGGTTTCATCAGACCAGAGAATCTTGTTTTTCATGGTCTGACAGTCCTTTAGGTGCCTTTTGACAAACTCCAAGTGGGCTGTCATGTTCCTTTTACTGAGGAGCAGCTTCCGTCTGGCCTCTCTACCATAAAGGCCTGGTTGGTGGAGTGCTGCAGAGATGGTTGTCCTTCTGGAAGGTTCTCCCATCTCTACAGAGGAACTCTAGAGCTCTGTCAGAGTGACCATCGGGACCTTGGTCACCTCCCTGACCAAGGCCCTTCTTTCCCAATTGCTCAGTTTGGCCAGGCTACCAGCTCTAGGGAGAGTTTTGGTGGTTCCAAACTCCTTCCATTTAAGAATGATGGAGACCACTGTGTTCTTGGGGACCTTCAATGCTGCAGACATGTTTTTGTACCCTTCCCCAGATCTGTGTCTCGACACAATCCTGTCTCTGAGCTCTACAGACAATTCCTTCGACCTCATGGCTTGGTTTTTGCTCTGACATTCACTGTCAACTGTGGGATCTTATATAGACAGGTGTGTGCCTCTCCAAATCATGTCCAATCAAAATAATTTACTACAGGTGGACTCCAATCAAGTTGTAGAAACATCTCAAGGATGATCAATGGAAAAAGGATGCATCTGAGCTCAATTTCAAGTCTCATAGCAAAGGGTCTGAATACTTATGTAAATAAGGAATTGCTGTTTAACAAAATTGCAAACATTTCTAAAAAAAACATTTGTACTTTTTCATTATGGGATATTGTGTATAGATTGCTGAGGGGAATTTTTTTTTTATCCATTTTAGAATAAGGCTGTAACGTAACAACATGTGGGAAAAGTCCAGGGGTCTGAATACTTACCCGAAGGCCCTGTACCGGTGTATACAAGCACAGTAAGATATACTAGGATATGTACTGTAGTGTGTAAACCATATACCTGTGCATACAAGCACAGTAAGTTATACTAGGATATGTACTGTAGTGTGTAAACCATATACCTGTGTATACAAGCACAGTAAGTTATACTAGGATATGTACTGTAGTGTGTAAACCATATACCTGTGTATACAAGCACATTAAGATATACTAGGATATGTACTGTAGTGTGTAAACCATATACCTGTGTATACAAGCACAGTAAGTTATACTAGGATATGTACTGTAGTGTGTAAACCATATACCTGCACATTAAGTTATACTAGGATATGTACTGTAGTGTTTAAACCATATGTACAGTGTGTACAGTATGTTATACTAGGATATGTACTGTAGTGTGTAAACCATATGTACAGTGTGTACAGTATGTTATACTAGGATATGTACTGTAGTGTTTAAACCATATGTACAGTGTGTACAGTAAGTTATACTAGGATATGTACTGTAGTGTGTAAACCATTTACCTGTGCATACAGCAGTAGTTTCTCTGTGGCCTCCGGATCTTTGTTCCAGATAAGGTTCTCACACATGAGCAGGAGCTCCTTGTCGATATCATCATAGACAGGCAGGCTGCCAGCGTTCACTATGCCCATGTCCATACCGTCCTATAGGAGACAGCAGAACAACAGGGTTACTCATGCAGGGATAACGTAGTAGGGACGCTAGCTGGCTAGATGTCGATAGCCACTGGCTAACGTAGTAGGGCCGCTAGCTGGCTAGATGTCGATAGCCACTGGCTAACGTAGTAGGGCCGCTAGCTGGCTAGATGTCGATAGCCACTGGCTAACGTAGTAGGGCCGCTAGCTGGCTAGATGTCGATAGCCACTGGCTAACGTAGTAGGGCCGCTAGCTGGCTAGATGTCGATAGCCACTGGCTAACGTAGTAGGGCCGCTAGCTAGCTAGATGTCGATAGCCACTGGCTAACGTAGTAGGGCCGCTAGCTAGCTAGATGTTGATAGCCACTGGGTAACGTAGTAGGGCCGCTAGCTAGCTAGATGTTGATAGCCACTGGGTAACGTAGTAGGGCCGCTAGCTGGCTAGATGTCGATAGCCACTGGCTAACGTAGTAGGGCCGCTAGCTAGCTAGATGTCGATAGCCACTGGCTAACGTAGTAGGGCCTCTAGCTGGCTAGATGTCGATAGCCACTGGCTAACGTAGTAGGGCCGCTAGCTGACTAGATGTCGATAGCCACTGGCTAACGTAGTAGGGCCGCTAGCTGGCTAGATGTCGATAGCCACTGGCTAACGTAGTAGGGCCGCTAGCTGGCTAGATGTCGATAGCCACTGGCTAACGTAGTAGGGCCGCTAGCTGGCTAGATGTCGATAGCCACTGGCTAACGTAGTAGGGCCGCTAGCTAGCGTTCAACCTACCTTGACGGCGCAGTTTAGGAAGGTTCATTCTACCTTGATGGCGAGGTAGAGGAAGGCTCCACCTACCTTGATGGCGTGGTAGAGGAAGGCTCCACCTACCTTGATGGCGAGGTAGAGGAAGGCTCCACCTACCTTGATGGCGTGGTAGAGGAAGGCTCCACCTACCTTGATGGCGAGGTAGAGGAAGGCTCCACCTACCTTGATGGCGTAGTAGAGGAAGGCTCCACCTACCTTGATGGCGAGGTAGAGGAAGGCTCCACCTACCTTGATGGCGTGGTAGAGGAAGGCTCCACCTACCTTGATGGCGAGGTAGAGGAAGGCTCCACCTACCTTGATGGCGAGGTAGAGGAAGGCTCCACCTACCTTGATAGCGAGGTAGAGGAAGGCTCCACCTACCTTGATGGCGAGGTAGAGGAAGGCTCCACCTACCTTGATGGCGTGGTAGAGGAAGGCTCCACCTACCTTGATGGCGTGGTAGAGGAAGGCTCCATGCATGGCCTCTCTGATGACCTCCATGCCTCTGAAGGAGAAGGACAGGTTGGACAGGCCTCCACTGATCCTGGCCCCAGGCAACAACTCCTGTAGAGAATATATATCAATATTATATACTGTTAAAAGGTCAGGTTGATCCTGACCCCAGGTAACGACTCCTGTACAGAATATATATCAATATTATATACTGTTAAAAGGTCAGGTTGATTCTGACCCCAGGTAACGACTCCTACAGAAAACACAGTATGGGTCATTAACAGTACAGCCTGGAAGCCCACACTGCCATGCGGGTTGTTTGAAATCCCCCTGAGGTGAGATGTAATCTCCTTTCCCAGAAGACCCTGGACAGCTGGGTGCTGTAACATCACCACTGGTGTGGATACAGAAAGACGACACAGTCCCAGAGAAATCCCCGGAGCCTGACAACAGGAAGCCGTGTTAGTGGCCGCGTTTAGCAGAAAGACGACACAGTCCCAGAGAAATCCCCGGAGCCTGACAACAGGAAGCCGTGTTAGTGGCCGCGTTTAGCAGAAAGACGACACAGTCCCAGAGAAATCCCCGGAGCCTGACAACAGGAAGCCGTGTTAGTGGCCGCGTTTAGCAGAAAGACGACACAGTCCCAGAGAAATCCCCGGAGCCTGACAACAGGAAGCCGTGTTAGTGGCCGAGTTTAGCAGAAAGATGACACAGTCCCAGAGAAATCCCCGGAGCCTGACAACAGGAAGCCGCGTTAGTGACCGAGTTTAGCAGAAACACGACACGGGTCTCAACTGACCTTAATGAGCCTGGTGGCTCTGATGAAGTTGATGGCGTACTCGCTGTGTTCCTCCATGCCCGTGCCGATGGTCAGGATGTTGGGGTCAAAGATGATGTCGTTGGGGTCAAAGCCCACTTGAGTTACCAGGAGGCGATAGGCTCTGCTGCAGATGTCGACCTTGCGCTCTGTCTCGGTAGCCTGTAGGAAACCGGAGAAGACAGCTGTTTCAAGGCCTTGAGTGTTTTTTATAGGGCAAGGCAGCTCTAACCAACATCTCCAATCTGGTCTCATTGATTGGGCTCCATGTTAACTGACTCCTGACTCCAATTAGCTTTTGGAGAAGTCATTAACCTAGGGGTTCACATACTTTTTACAACCTACACTGTGGATGTTTAAATGATGTATTCAATATAGATGAGAAAAATACAATAATGTCTGTGTTATTAGTTTAAGCACACTGTGTTTGTCTATTGTTGTGACTTAGATGAAGATCAGATCAAATTTGATGACCAATTAACACATAAATCCAGGTATTTCCGAAGGGTTCACATACTTTTCCTTGCCGCTGTATATTCCTCTCCTTTCCAGCTGACAGTCTCACCTGACCCTCCTCGTCGAAGGCCATAACCACCACGGCAGGCAGCCCCGTGGCGTCTGACAGTCTCACCTGACCCTCCTCGTCGAAGGCCATAACCACCACGGCAGGCAGCCCCGTGGCGTCTGACAGTCTCACCTGACCCTCCTCGTCGAAGGCCATAACCACCACGGCAGCCCCGTAGCGTCTGACAGTCTCACCTGACCTTCCTCGTCGAAGGCCATAACCACCACGGCAGCCCCGTGGCGTCTGACAGTCTCACCTGACCCTCCTCGTTGAAGGCCATAACCACCACGGCAGCCCCGTGGCGTCTGACAGTCTCACCTGACCCTCCTCGTCGAAGGCCATAACCACCACGGCAGCCCCGTAGCGTCTGACAGTCTCACCTGACCCTCCTCGTCGAAGGCCATAACCACCACGGCAGCCCCGTGGCGTCTGACAGTCTCACCTGACCCTCCTCGTTGAAGGCCATAACCACCACGGCAGCCCCGTCTGACAGTCTCACCTGACCCTCCTCGTCGAAGGCCATAACCACCACGGCAGCCCCGTCTGACAGTCTCACCTGACCCTCCTCGTCGAAGGCCATAACCACCACGGCAGCCCCGTAGCGTCTGACAGTCTCACCTGACCCTCCTCGTCGAAGGCCATAACCACCACGGCAGCCCCGTGGCGTCTGACAGTCTCACCTGACCCTCCTCGTTGAAGGCCATAACCACCACGGCAGCCCCGTGGCGTCTGACAGTCTCACCTGACCCTCCTCGTCGAAGGCCATAACCACCACGGCAGCCCCGTGGCGTCTGACAGTCTCACCTGACCCTCCTCGTTGAAGGCCATAACCACCACGGCAGCCCCGTGGCGTCTGACAGTCTCACCTGACCCTCCTCGTTGAAGGCCATAACCACCACGGCAGCCCCGTGGCGTCTGACAGTCTCACCTGACCCTCCTCGTTGAAGGCCATAACCACCACGGCAGCCCCGTGGCGTCTGACAGTCTCACCTGACCCTCCTCGTTGAAGGCCATAACCACCACGGCAGCCCCGTGGCGTCTGTCAGTCTCACCTGACCCTCCTCGTCGAAGGCCATAACCACCACGGCAGCCCCGTGGCGTCTGACAGTCTCACCTGACCCTCCTCGTTGAAGGCCATAACCACCACGGCAGCCCCGTCTGACAGTCTCACCTGACCCTCCTCGTCGAAGGCCATAACCACCACGGCAGGCAGCCCCGTGGCGTCTGACAGTCTCACCTGACCCTCCTCGTCGAAGGCCATAACCACCACGGCAGGCAGCCCCGTGGCGTCTGACAGTCTCACCTGACCTTCCTCGTCGAAGGCCATAACCACCACGGCAGCCCCGTGGCGTCTGACAGTCTCACCTGACCCTCCTCGTTGAAGGCCATAACCACCACGGCAGCCCCGTGGCGTCTGACAGTCTCACCTGACCCTCCTCGTCGAAGGCCATAACCACCACGGCAGCCCCGTAGCGTCTGACAGTCTCACCTGACCCTCCTCGTCGAAGGCCATAACCACCACGGCAGCCCCGTGGCGTCTGACAGTCTCACCTGACCCTCCTCGTTGAAGGCCATAACCACCACGGCAGCCCCGTCTGACAGTCTCACCTGACCCTCCTCGTCGAAGGCCATAACCACCACGGCAGCCCCGTCTGACAGTCTCACCTGACCCTCCTCGTCGAAGGCCATAACCACCACGGCAGCCCCGTAGCGTCTGACAGTCTCACCTGACCCTCCTCGTCGAAGGCCATAACCACCACGGCAGCCCCGTGGCGTCTGACAGTCTCACCTGACCCTCCTCGTTGAAGGCCATAACCACCACGGCAGCCCCGTGGCGTCTGACAGTCTCACCTGACCCTCCTCGTCGAAGGCCATAACCACCACGGCAGCCCCGTGGCGTCTGACAGTCTCACCTGACCCTCCTCGTTGAAGGCCATAACCACCACGGCAGCCCCGTGGCGTCTGACAGTCTCACCTGACCCTCCTCGTTGAAGGCCATAACCACCACGGCAGCCCCGTGGCGTCTGACAGTCTCACCTGACCCTCCTCGTTGAAGGCCATAACCACCACGGCAGCCCCGTGGCGTCTGACAGTCTCACCTGACCCTCCTCGTTGAAGGCCATAACCACCACGGCAGCCCCGTGGCGTCTGTCAGTCTCACCTGACCCTCCTCGTCGAAGGCCATAACCACCACGGCAGCCCCGTGGCGTCTGACAGTCTCACCTGACCCTCCTCGTTGAAGGCCATAACCACCACGGCAGCCCCGTCTGACAGTCTCACCTGACCCTCCTCGTTGAAGGCCATAACCACCACGGCAGCCCCGTGGCGTCTGACAGTCTCACCTGACCCTCCTCGTTGAAGGCCATAACCACCACGGCAGCCCCGTCTGACAGTCTCACCTGACCCTCCTCGTCAAAGGCCATAACCACCACGGCAGCCCCGTGGCGTCTGACAGTCTCACCTGACCCTCCTCGTCGAAGGCCATAACCACCACGGCAGCCCCGTGGCGTCTGACAGTCTCACCTGACCCTCCTCGTTGAAGGCCATAACCACCACGGCAGCCCCGTGGCGTCTGTCAGTCTCACCTGACCCTCCTCGTCGAAGGCCATAACCACCACGGCAGCCCCGTGGCGTCTGACAGTCTCACCTGACCCTCCTCGTTGAAGGCCATAACCACCACGGCAGCCCCGTCTGACAGTCTCACCTGACCCTCCTCGTTGAAGGCCATAACCACCACGGCAGCCCCGTGGCGTCTGACAGTCTCACCTGACCCTCCTCGTTGAAGGCCATAACCACCACGGCAGCCCCGTCTGACAGTCTCACCTGACCCTCCTCGTCAAAGGCCATAACCACCACGGCAGCCCCGTGGCGTCTGACAGTCTCACCTGACCCTCCTCGTCGAAGGCCATAACCACCACGGCAGCCCCGTAGCGTCTGACAGTCGTAGCCCTCTGGAGAAACTCCTCTTCTCCTTCCTTCAGACTGATGCTGTTCACGATACACTTCCCCTGACAACACTTCAGCCCCGCCTTGATCACCTCGAAGTTCGACGAGTCTATACACAGAGGTACCTAGGAGAGGAGAGAGAGAGAGAGAGAGAGAGAGAGAGAGAGAGAGAGAGAGAGAGAGAGAGAGAGAGGACACCTGGAAGTTAGACGAGTCTATACACAGAGGTACCTAGGAGAGGAGAGAGAGAGGACACCTGGAAGTTAGACGAGTCTATACACAGAGGTACCTAGGAGAGGAGAGAGGAGACCTGGAAGTTAGACGAGTCTATACACAGAGGTACCTAGGAGAGGAGAGAGGAGACCTGGAAGTTAGACGAGTCTATACACAGAGGTACCTAGGAGAGAGAGGACACCTGGAAGTTAGACGAGTCTATACACAGAGGTACCTAGGAGAGGAGAGAGAGAGGACACCTGGAAGTTAGACGAGTCTATACACAGAGGTACCTAGGAGAGGAGAGAGGAGACCTGGAAGTTAGACGAGTCTATACACAGAGGTACCTAGGAGAGGAGAGAGGAGACCTGGAAGTTAGACGAGTCTATACACAGAGGTACCTAGGAGAGGAGAGGAGAGAGAGACGGGACACCTGGAGGTTAGACGAGTCTATACACAGAGGTACCTAGGAGAGGAGAGAGAGAGGACACCTGGAAGTTAGACGAGTCTATACACAGAGGTACCTAGGAGAGGAGAGAGGAGACCTGGAAGTTAGACGAGTCTATACACAGAGGTACCTAGGAGAGGAGAGAGGAGACCTGGAAGTTAGACGAGTCTATACACAGAGGTACCTAGGAGAGAGAGGACACCTGGAAGTTAGACGAGTCTATACACAGAGGTACCTAGGAGAGGAGAGAGAGAGGACACCTGGAAGTTAGACGAGTCTATACACAGAGGTACCTAGGAGAGGAGAGAGGAGACCTGGAAGTTAGACAAGTCTATACACAGAGGTACCTAGGAGAGGAGAGAGGAGACCTGGAAGTTAGACGAGTCTATACACAGAGGTACCTAGGAGAGGAGAGAGGAGACCTGGAAGTTAGACGAGTCTATACACAGAGGTACCTAGGAGAGGAGAGAGGAGACCTGGAAGTTAGACGAGTCTATACACAGAGGTACCTAGGAGAGGAGAGGAGAGAGAGACGGGACACCTGGAGGTTAGACGAGTCTATACACAGAGGTACCTAGGAGAGGAGAGGAGAGAGAGACGGGACACCTGGAGGTTAGACGAGTCTATACACAGAGGTACCTAGGAGAGGAGAGAGAGAGGAGAGAGAGGACACCTGGAAGTTAGACGAGTCTATACACAGAGGTACCTAGGAGAGGAGAGAGAGAGAGAGGACACCTGGAAGTTAGACGAGTCTATACACAGAGGTACCGAGGAGAGAGAGAGGACACCTGGAAGTTAGACGAGTCTATACACAGAGGTACCTAGGAGAGGAGAGAGGAGACCTGGAAGTTAGACGAGTCTATACACAGAGGTACCTAGGAGAGGAGAGAGAGAGGACACCTGGAAGTTAGACGAGTCTATACACAGAGGTACCTAGGAGAGAGAGGACACCTGGAAGTTAGACGAGTCTATACACAGAGGTACCTAGGAGAGGAGAGAGAGAGGAGGATTAAGAGGACAACTAGGAGAGGAGAGAGAGGAGGATTAAGAGGACAACGAGGAGAGGAGAGAGAGGAGGATAAAGAGGACAACGAGGAGAGGAGAGAGAAGAGGATTAAGAGGACAACGAGGAGAGGAGAGAGAGGAGGATTAAGAGGACAACGAGGAGAGGAGAGAGAGGAGGATAAAGAGGACAACGAGGAGAGGAGAGAGAGGAGGATAAAGAGGACAACGAGGAGAGGAGAGAGAGGAGGATAAAGAGGACAACGAGGAGAGGAGAGAGAGGAGGATTAAGAGGACAACGAGGAGAGGAGAGAGAGGAGGATAAAGAGGACAACGAGGAGAGGAGAGAGAGGAGGATTAAGAGGACAACGAGGAGAGGAGAGAGAGGAGGATAAAGACGACAACGAGGAGAGGAGAGAGAGGAGGATAAAGAGGACAACGAGGAGAGGAGAGAGAGGAGGATTAAGAGGACAACGAGGAGAGGAGAGAGAGGAGGATTAAGAGGACAACGAGGAGAGGAGAGAGAGGAGGATTAAGAGGACAAGTGGTTCATCTTCCTGTAGCTCAGTACATAGTAACATCACCTCTCTGATACAGTATCACAGGAAGTGGTTTAGAAACACGGTTGAACGTCGGGAAGCATTCAACAGTACGCAGGTATCTTATCTTTTTGAAATGTCCAGTTGATTCCTACCCTGGCGATGTCAGGCTCGGAGGATATGAGACAGCAGAACCGGGCCATGGCGGCAGGACCCTCCAACATCCCCTCGTCCATGTTGATGTCCAACACCTGGGCTCCCATCTCCACCTGGGTCTTGGCTATGCTCAACGCCTCCTGGAGACAGACAGGGACCGGTTCACAGACAGGGACCGGTTCACAGACAGGGACACAGACAGGGACCGGTTCACAGACAGGGACACAGACAGGGACCGGTTCACAGACAGGGACACAGACAGGGACCGGTTCACAGACATGGACACAGACAGGGACCGGTTCACAGACAGGGACAAAGACAGGGACACAGACAGGGACACAGACAGGGACACAGACAGGGACACAGACAGGGACACAGACAGGGACCGGTTCACAGACAGGGACCGGTTCACAGACAGGGACACAGACACAGACAGGGACCGGTTCACAGACGGGGACACAGACACAGACAGGGACCGGTTCACAGACAGGGACACAGACAGGGACCGGTTCACAGACAGGGACCGGTTCACAGACAGGGACACAGACACAGACAGGGACCGGTTCACAGACAGGGACACAGACACAGACAGGGACCGGTTCACAGACAGGGACACAGACAGGGACCGGTTCACAGACAGGGACACAGACACAGACAGGGACCGGTTCACAGACAGGGACACAGACAAGGACCGGTTCACAGACAGGGACACAGACACAGACAGGGACCGATTCACAGACAGGGACACAGACAGGGACCGGTTCACAGACAGGGGCACAGACAGGGGCACAGACAGGGGCACAGACAGGGGCACAGACAAGGACACAGACAGGGGCCGGTTCACAGACAGGAACACAGACAGGGACCGGTTCACAGACAGGGACCGGTTCACAGACAGGGACCGGTTCACAGACAGGGACCGGTTCACAGACAGGGACACAGACACAGACAGGGACCGGTTCACAGACGGGGACACAGACAGGGACCGGTTCACAGACAGGGACACAGACACAGACAGGGACCGGTTCACAGACAGGGACACAGACAGGGACCGGTTCACAGACAGGGACACAGACACAGACAGGGACCGGTTCACAGACAGGGACACAGACAAGGACCGGTTCACAGACAGGGACACAGACACAGACAGGGACCGATTCACAGACAGGGACACAGACAGGGACCGGTTCACAGACAGGGGCACAGACAGGGGCACAGACAGGGGCACAGACAGGGGCACAGACAAGGACACAGACAGGGGCCGGTTCACAGACAGGGACACAGACAGGGACCGGTTCACAGACAGGGACACAGACAGGGACACAGACAGGGACCGGTTCACAGACGGGGACACAGACAGGGACCGGTTCACAGACGGGGACACAGACAGGGGCACAGACAGGGGCACAGACAGGGACACAGACAGGGGCCGGTTCACAGACAGGGGCCGGTTCACAGACAGGGACACAGACAGGGACCGGTTCACAGACAGGGACACAGACAGGGACCGGTTCACAGACAGGGACACAGACACAGACAGGGACCGGTTCACAGACAGGGACACAGACAGGGACCGGTTCACAGACAGGGACACAGACACAGACAGGGACCGGTTCACAGACAGGGACACAGACAGGGACCGGTTCACAGACGGGGACACAGACAGGGACACAGACAGGGACACAGACAGGGACCGGTTCACAGACAGGGACCGGTTCACAGACAGGGACACAGACAGGGACCGGTTCATAGATGGAGACACAGACAGGGACACAGACAGGGACCGGTTCACAGACAGGGACACAGACAGGGACTGGTTCACAGACGGGGACACAGACAGGGGCACAGACAGGGACACAGACAAGGACACAGACAGGGACCGGTTCACAGACAGGGACACAGACAGGGACCGGTTCACAGACGGGGACACAGACAGGGACACAGACAGGGACCGGTTCACAGACAGGGACACAGACGGGGACACAGACAGGGACACAGACAGGGACACAGACAGGGACACAGACAGGGACACAGACAGGGACACAGACAGGGGCCGGTTCACAGACCGGGACACAGACAGGGACCGGTTCACAGACAGGGACACAGACAGGGACACAGACAGGGACACAGACAGGGGCCGGTTCACAGACAGGGACACAGACAGGGACCGGTTCACAGACAGGGACACAGACAGGGACCGGTTCACAGACAGGGACCGGGGACCGGTTCACAACTACCTCGTAGTTTCCCGACATGATCAGCTTGGCGAACTTCCTTGATCCAGCCACGTTGCACCGCTCGCCGATGTTGACGAAATTAGTGTACGGACCGATCCTGAATGGCTCCAGACCTGTGACACAAAACATACATGCTCAAGCTGTGGCGAAAAGCTCGTCTGTGGTTGGCTGAGACTATTCATCAGTGCTACCGTGACTGAGAAGGTAAATCTCAGAGCAGATCTACTGTAGATTCAGGTCCTCCCGGTCTACGCCATTATATTATCATGATTATCTTTAAAAATAAAAAAAGGCAGAACTGATCCTAGATCAGCACGTCTACTCTGCCAGGCTTTATATAAAATACCAGCCCTGGAACGGCCTGGACGGACAGAGAGCTCATCTAGACTCTAGTCGTTCTACCTGCGAGTAGCATGTAGTCCTGAAAGACGTCAGTAGGGGGCACTCTGGGATGGCAGTGCTTCACTTTCTCAGCAATGGCCCTGAACACACAGAGAGAGATGTATATTAGTTTCACATCTATCAGTCCTATATCTATAGACAATATATCAGTCCTATATCTATAGACAATATATCAGTCCTATATCTATAGACAGTATATCAGTCCTGTATCTATAGACAGTAGTATAGACAGTATATCAGTCCTATATCTATAGACAGCAGTATAGACAGTATATCAGTCCTATATCTATAGATAATATATCAGTCCTATATCTATAGACAATATATCAGTCCTATATCTATAGACAGTAGTATAGACAATATATCAGTCCTATATCTATAGACAGCAGTATAGACAATATATCAGTCCTATATCTATAGACAATATATCAGTCCTATATCTATAGACAGTATATCAGTCCTATATCTATAAACAATATATCAGTCCTATATCTATAGACAATATATCAGTCCTATATCTATAGACAGTAGTATAGACAGTATATCAGTCCTATATCTATAGACAGTAGTATAGACAGTATATCAGTCCTATATCTATAGATAGTATATCAGTCCTATATCTATAGACAATATATCAGTCCTATATCTATAGACAATATATCAGTCCTATATCTATAGACAGTAGTATAGACAGTATATCAGTCCTATATCTATAGATAGTATATCAGTCCTATATCTATAGACAATATATCAGTCCTATATCTAGAGACAGTATATCAGTCCTATATCTATAGACAATATATCAGTCCTATATCTATAGACAATATATCAGTCCTATATCTATAGACAGTAGTATAGACAGTATATCAGTCCTATATCTATAGATAGTATATCAGTCCTATATCTATAGACAATATATCAGTCCTATATCTATAGACAACATATCAGTTCTATATCTATAGACAGTATATCAGTCCTATATCTATAAACAATATATCAGTCATATCTATAGACAATATATCAGTCCTATATCTATAGACAGCAGTATAGACAGTATATCAGTCCTATATCTATAGACAATATATCAGTCCTATATCTATAGACAACATATCAGTTCTATATCTATAGACAGTATATCAGTCCTATATCTATAAACAATATATCAGTCATATCTATAGACAATATATCAGTCCTATATCTATAGACAGTAGTATAGACAGTATATCAGTCCTATATCTATAGATAGTATATCAGTCCTATATCTATAGACAATATATCAGTCCTATATCTATAGACAACATATCAGTTCTATATCTATAGACAGTATATCAGTCCTATATCTATAAACAATATATCAGTTCTATATCTATAGATAGTATATCAGTCCTATATCTATAAACAATATATCAGTCATATCTATAGACAATATATCAGTCCTATATCTATAAACAATATATCAGTCATATCTATAGACAAAATATCAGTCCTATATCTATAGACAGCAGTATAGACAATATATCAGTTATATATCTATAGACAATATATCAGTTCTATATCTATAGACAATATATCAGTCCTATATCTATAGACAATATATCAGTCCTATATCTATAGACAATATATCAGTCCTATATCTATAGACAATATATCAGTCCTATATCTATAGACAGTAGTATAGACAATATATCAGTCCTATATCTATAGACAATATATCAGTCCTATATCTATAGACAATATATCAGTCCTATATCTATAGACAATATATCAGTCCTATATCTATAGACAGTAGTATAGACAATATATCAGTCCTATATCTATAGACAATATATCAGTCCTATATCTATAGACAGTAGTATAGACAATATATCAGTCCTATATCTATAGACAATATATCAGTCCTATATCTATAGACAATATATCAGTCCTATATCTATAGACAGTATATCAGTCCTATATCTATAGACAATATATCAGTCCTATATCTATAGACAGTAGTATAGACAATATATCAGTCCTATATCTATAGACAGTAGTATAGACAATATATCAGTCCTATATCTATAGACAGTAGTATAGACAATATATCAGTCCTATATCTATAGACAATATATCAGTCCTATATCTATAGACAATATATCAGTCCTATATCTATAGACAATATATCAGTCCTATATCTATAGACAGTAGTATAGACAATATATCAGTCCTATATCTATAGACAGTATATCAGTCCTATATCTATAGACAATATATCACTCCTATATCTATAGACAGAAGTATAGACAATATATCAGTCCTATATCTATAGACAGTAGTATAGACAATATATCAGTCCTATATCTATAGACAGTAGTATAGACAATATATCAGTCCTATATCTATAGACAATATATCAGTCCTATATCTATAGACAATATATCAGTCCTATATCTATAGACAATATATCAGTCCTATATCTATAGACAATATATCAGTCCTATATCTATAGACAGTAGTATAGACAATATATCAGTCCTATTTCTATAGACAATATATCAGTCCTATATCTATAGACAATATATCAGTCCTATATCTATAGACAGCAGTATAGACACTATATCCGTTCTATAACTATAGACAGCAGTATAGACAGTATATCAGTCCTATATCGCTGGACAGTAGCTAGTGTCAGAGGACAGAGCAGACGACAGGTCACCTGATGTGTGCAGGAGTCGTTCCACAGCATCCACCAACCAGATTCACCAGACCATCTGTAGCAAAGTCCTACACAAATCAAATAAGAGACAGTCAGTGTGTATAGAAACTGTAATAATACAATGACTATGAGGTCAAAGGTCAGACTGTCAGCTTTAATTTGAGGGTATTTTCATCCATATCGGGTGAACCGTTTAGAAATTACAGCCCTTTATGTACATAGTCCCCCCCCCCCCCATTTTAGGGGACCAAAAGTATTGGGACAAATTCACTGTGTATTAAAGTAGTTAAACGTTTAGTATTTGGTCCCATAAACCAGGCACACAATCATTACATCACGCTTGTGACTCTATACACCTGTTGGATGTATCGGCTGTTTGTTTTGGTTGGTATTCAGATTGTTTTGGTTGCCCAATAGAAACGAATGGTAAATCATGTATAGTGTCATTTTGAATTCACTTTTATTTTATTGTTATTTTTTATTTATTTATATTGTTATATTTTATTGTTATTTATTTTATTGTGAATGAGAATAGAATATGTTTCGTAACACTTCTACACTAATGTGGACGCTACCATGGTTACGGATAATCCTGAATGAATCATGAATGATAATGAGTTGAGAAAGTTACAGACACACATCATACCCCCTAAAACATGCTAACCTCTCACCATTACAATAACAGGGGAGGTTAGCATTTTATATCATAACCCCAAGACATTCTAACCTCTCACCATTACCAATAATAGGGGAGGTTAGCATTCTATATCATACCCCCCTAAAACATGCTAACCTCTCACCATTACAATAACAGGGGAGGTTAGCATTTTATATCATACCCCCCTAAAACATGCTAACCTCTCACCATTACAATAACAGGGGAGGTTAGCATTTTATATCATACCCCCCTAAAACATGCTAACCTCTCACCATTACAATAACAGGGGAGGTTAGCATTTTATATCATACCTCCTAAAACATGCTAACCTCTCACCATTACAATAACAGGGGAGGTTAGCATTTTATATCATACCCCCTAAAACATGCTAACCTCTCACCATTACAATAACAGGGGAGGTTAGCATTTTATATCATAGCCCTAAAACATGCTAACCTCTCACCATTACAATAACAGGGGAGGTTAGCATTTTATATCATAGCCCTAAAACATGCTAACCTCTCACCATTACAATAACAGGGGAGGTTAGCATTTTATATCATACCCCCTAAAACATGCTAACCTCTCACCATTACAATAACAGGGGAGGTTAGCATTTTATATCATAGCCCTAAAACATGCTAACCTCTCACCATTACAATAACAGGGGAGGTTAGCATTTTATATCATACCCCCTAAAACATGCTAACCTCTCACCATTACAATAACAGGGGAGGTTAGCATTTTATATCATACCCCCTAAAACATGCTAACCTTTCACCATTACAATAACAGGGGAGGTTAGCATTTTATATCATACCCCCTAAAACATGCTAACCTCTCACCATTACAATAACAGGGGAGGTTAGCATTTTATATCATACCCCCAAGACATGCTAACCTCTCACTATTACAATAACCAAGGAGGTTAGCATTTTATATCAGACCCCCAAGACATGCTAACCTTTCACCATTACAATAACAGGGGAGGTTAGCATTTTATATCATACCCCCCTAAAACATGCTAACCTCTCACCATTACAATAACAGTGGAGGTTAGCATTTTGGAGTGGAATGATATTTATTCACTTGTCTGAATCAAATCGATAGATCATTCATTGGGTAGACCAGCTATAAATCAATAAATTGACCTTTAAATGTGAGGCTGTCAACTCCGGGGTCTCATCGTATCCACCGAACGTATTGGGCAGACCTGAAACAAGCAGAGGGTGTGAAAACGGCAGATCGTTGGTTGTGAGCACACAAAGTAAAGGTGAGCTAGCTAGAGGTGAGTGGGGACGGATGGGTGCTGGTTACCTGCATTGGGGTAGCATAAGACGTGAGCCGTGGTGCATTTCCCAATAGCCTGAATAAAAGGCCTCATCTCAGTGGCTCCTAAGGCACAGTTAAGACCAATACTGGAAGAGAGGAACACACTGTATATCAGCCTATTGAGGCCCAGTCTGATGAGGTCAGATTAACACACAGTAACATTGTATATCAGCCTATTGAGGCCCAGTCTGATGAGGTCAGATATCAGCCTATTGAGGCCCAGTCTGATGAGGTCAGATATCAGCCTATTGAGGCCCAGTCTGATGAGGTCAGAATAACACAGTAACACATTGTATATCAACCTATTGAGGCCCAGTCTGATGAGGTCAGAATAACACAGTAACACATTGTATATCAACCTATTGAGGCCCAGTCTGATGAGGTCAGAATAACACAGTAACATTGTATATCAGCCTATTGAGGCCCAGTCTGATGAGGTCAGATGTTGTAGATTCCATTAATCTCTCCAGCAGATCTGAAGTTTGAAGTTTATTTGAATATAAAACTTGAGGACAAACCTGTGGAAGTCAACAACAACAACAACAACAACAAGGTAGTATGGATGTCCTGAAGCTTGATGTAATGACTCACCAGAGGGGTTTGGCATGGGACACACTGATGACGAAGGCCTCTCCTGTCTGTCCTGAGAGAGTTCGACCACTCCTGTCCACGATGGTGCCTGATATCTAGAAACACAATCAATCTCTCCTGAGAGAGTTCGACCACTCCTGTCTACGATGGTGCCTGATATCTAGAAACACAATCAATCTGTCCTGAGAGAGTACGACCACTCCTGTCTACGATGGTGCCTGATATCTAGAAACACAATCAATCTGTGCTGAGAGAGTACGACCACTCCTGTCCACGATGGTGCCTGATATCTAGAAACACAATCAATCTGTCCTGAGAGAGTACGACCACTCCTGTCTACGATGGTGCCTGATATCTAGAAACACAATCAATCTGTCCTGAGAGAGTACGACCACTCCTGTCCACGATGGTGCCTGATATCTAGAAACACAATCAATCTGTCCTGAGAGAGTACGACCACTCCAGTCTACGATGGTGCCTGATATCTAGAAACACAATCAATCTGTCCTGAGAGAGTACGACCACTCCTGTCCACGATGGTGCCTGATATCTAGAAACACAATCAATCTGTCCTGAGAGAGTACGACCACTCCTGTCTACGATGGTGCCTGATATCTAGAAACACAATCAATCAATATGTCCTGAGAGAGTACGACCACTCCTGTCCACGATGGTGCCTGATATCTAGAAACACAATCAATCTGTCCTGATAGAGTACGACCACTCCTGTCTACGATGGTGCCTGATATCTATAAACACAATCAATCTGTCCTGAGAGAGTACGACCACTCCTGTCCACGATGGTGCCTGATATCTAGAAACACAATCAATCTGTCCTGAGAGAGTACGACCACTCCTGTCTACGATGGTGCCTGATATCTAGAAACACAATCAATCAATACGTCCTGAGAGAGTACGACCACTCCTGTCCACGATGGTGCCTGATATCTATAAACACAATCAATCAATCTGTCCTGAGAGAGTACGACCACTCCTGTCTACGATGGTGCCTGATATCTATAAACACAATCAATCTGTCCTGAGAGAGTACGACCACTCCTGTCTACGATGGTGCCTGATATCTAGAAACACAATCAATCAATCTGTCCTGAGAGAGTTCGACCACTCCTGTCCACGATGGTGCCTGATATCTATAAACAAAATAAATCTGTCCTGAGAGAGTACGACCACTCCTGTCCACGATGGTGCCTGATATCTATAAACACAATCAATCTGTCCTGAGAGAGTACGACCACTCCTGTCCACGATGGTGCCTGATATCTAGAAACACAATCAATCTGTCCTGAGAGAGTACGACCACTCCTGTCCACGATGGTGCCTGATATCTATAAACACAATCAATCAATCTGTCCTGAGAGAGTTCGACCACTCCTGTCCACGATGGTGCCTGATATCTATAAACACAATCAATCTGTCCTGAGAGAGTTCGACCACTCCTGTCCACGATGGTGCCTGATATCTATAAACACAATCAATCAATCTGTCCTGAGAGAGTTCGACCACTCCTGTCCACGATGGTGCCTGATATCTAGAAACACAATCAATCTGTCCTGAGAGAGTTCGACCACTCCTGTCCACGATGGTGCCTGATATCTAGAAACACAATCAATCAATCTGTCCTGAGAGAGTTCGACCACTCCTGTCCACGATGGTGCCTGATATCTAGAAACACAATCAATCTGTCCTGAGAGAGTACGACCACTCCTGTCCACGATGGTGCCTGATATCTAGAAACACAATCAATCTGTCCTGAGAGAGTACGACCACTCATGTCTAGGATGGTGCCTGATATCTAGAAACAAAATCAATCTGTCCTGAGAGAGTTCGACCACTCCTGTCTACGATGGTGCCTGATATCTAGAAACACAATCAATCTGTCCTGAGAGAGTACGACCACTCCTGTCCACGATGGTGCCTGATATCTAGAAACACAATCAATCTGTCCTGAGAGAGTACGACCACTCCTGTCCACGATGGTGCCTGATATCTATAAACTAAATCAATAAGTCCTGAGAGAGTTCGACCACTCCTGTCTAGGACTGTGGCGGTCATACAATTTTGTCGGACGGTAATTGTCAAGCAAATGAACGCCGGTCTCGCGTTAATTGACCGTTAATTAACTAACATGTTTAGCGCCTCAGGGCTTCCACACATACAAGCTGCTGATGTGCACCTTTTGGAGAAAAAAAAGTTAATTCAATGCATTTAATACAGCCTACACCGTCACAATCAAATCCATTATTTTGTGACATGGCCTATAAACCTGGGAATGTCTTAGAAATCTGAAAGATAATGGCCGTATGATGCAAACCTACACTGAACAAATATATAAAACGCAACATGTAAAGTGTTGGTCCCGTGTTTCAGCAACATGTAAAGTGTTGGTCCCATGTTTCAGCAACATGTAAAGTGTTGGTCCCATGTTTCAGCAACATGTAAAGTGTTGGTCCCATGTTTCAGCAACATGTAAAGTGTTGGTCCCATGTTTCAGCAACATGTAAAGTGTTGGTCCCATGTTTCAGCAACATGTAAAGTGTTGGTCCCATGTTTCAGCAACATGTAAAGTGTTGGTCCCGTGTTTCAGCAACATGTAAAGTGTTGGTCCCATGTTTCAGCAACATGTAAAGTGTTGGTCCCGTGTTTCAGCAACATGTAAAGTGTTGGTCCCGTGTTTCAGCAACATGTAAAGTGTTGGTCCCGTGTTTCAACAACATGTAAAGTGTTGGTCCCGTGTTTCATGAGCTGAAATACAAAGATCCCACAATTCCCAGTTCTTCCCATGTTGCGTTTATTTTTTTGTTCAGTGTATTTTAATGATTTGGGAAAAGGAGCTCTGATCCTGACGCTTCCCGCGGAGACAGGGAGACAATTGGATTGCGTCTCCGCTTGTGTGGTCAAGCAAGTTAGGGAGACATCTAAATCAATGGAAGAATGAATAGAAATGACCAAATTAAAAGTGAATTGAGAGAGAGAAAAGGCTACAACGACCAAAGCCAACATGTAGGCTGCTGTTTAGGATATAATCTGAATGGAGTTAGAAGCACAGTAACGTTATGGCTAGCCTCAATTAGCCTCGTAGCTAACTGTAGGACGGTGAGAAGCACAGTAGCGTTATGGCTAGCCTCAATTAGCCTCGTTAGCTAACTGTAGGATGGTGAGAAGCACATTAACGTTATGGCTAGCCTCAATTAGCCTCGTTAGCTAACTGTAGGACAGTGAGAAGCACAGTAGCGTTATGGCTAGCCTCAATTAGCCTCGTTAGCTAACTGTAGGATGGTGAGAAGCACATTAACGTTATGGCTAGCCTCAATTAGCCTCGTTAGCTAACTGTAGGACGGTGAGAAGCACAGTAACGTTATGGCTAGCCTCAATTAGCCTCGTTAGCTAACTGTAGGACGGTGAGAAACACAGTAACGTTATGGCTAGCAGCCTCAATTATCCTCGTTAGCTAACTGTAGGACGGTGAGAAGCACAGTAACGTTATGGCTAGCAGCCTCAATTAGCCTCGTTAGCTAACTGTAGGACGGTGAGAAGCACAGTAACGTTATGGCTAGCAGCCTCAATTAGCCTCGTTAGCTAGCTTCTCTCAGTTTGATGCCGTCAAGACAGGTACCATGTAATCAGACGGGATGATAAACGACGAGCAAGAAGTCAGTCTAGCGCGAGATCACAGTGGTTGTTGACAGTGGTAATTTAACTCAGAAATATACTGGCAAGACACTGACAACAGACAGAATTCATACTTACAAATATAGGTCTGGGTTCGTAGCTCTCTTCAAACAGTTTGTCGATAGCAAACAGTGCTGCCTTTATGACAAGATAAAAAATAAATCGATACATTTATTATGATCAATTGTATGGAAACGTATATAAAACTAGAATCACATTGATAGAAACTAGATGACAGTCAGTGGTGATGACAGTCAGTGATGAAGACAGTCAGTGGTGAAGACAGTCAGTGGTGAAGACAGTCAGTGGTGAAGACAGTCAGTGGTGAAGACAGTCAGTGGTGAAGACAGCGAGTGAAGAAGAGAAACTAGATGACAGTCAGTGATGAAGACAGTCAGTGATGAAGACAGTCAGTGATGAAGACAGTCAGTGATGAAGACAGTCAGTGATGAAGACAGTCAGTGATGAAGACAGCGAGTGAAGAAGAGAAACTAGATGACAGTCAGGGATGATGACAGCGAGTGAAGAAGGTGTACCTTGGCGTTGGCCGTGTCAAAGATGGTCTCCACCATGATAATATCCGCTCCTCCATCCAACAGACCCCGGACCTGCTCGGCGTAGGCCTCAGCCAGCTCATCAAAGGCTGAGGGGGGAAGACACACAACCACTCAGCACGGTAGCACCATCAGAGAGAGTAATGTCAACTCTGGAGGTTACCAATGGTTTATCAAGAGTCGCCTGAGAGGCCTTTATAGACCCGATAGGGTAACAGATACATAGTGTAGGTCTGAGAGGCCTTATAGACCCTGATAGGATAACAGATACATAGTGTAGGTCTGAGAGGGTAACAGATACATAGTGTAGGTCTGAGAGGGTAACAGATACATAGTGTAGGTCTGAGAGGGTAACAGATACATCGTGTAGGTCTGAGAGGCCTTATAGACCCTGATAGGATAACAGTTAAGACAGCCATATAGCGCAGGTCTGTAGTGACATGTCACCACTGTAAGGGGCTCTGAAAACACCTGCCATTCTGCCACTTTGCAGTGACATCAGTAGAAAGACAAGGAATAAGCATAAAACAACAAGCTGTTCTCTTACTGACGTTCCTGAAGTCTGGTCTTTCCACTGAGGGAGACACAGACAGGGTTTTATTGGTGGGACCCACGGCGCCCGCCACGTATCTCTTACAACCTGGAAATAAAAAACAACGGAAATACACATCTATTACACACAATGTTGTCATTACAAACACGGAAATACACATCTATTACACACAATGTTGTCATTACAACCACGGAAATACACATCTATTACACACAATGTTGTCATTACAAACACGGAAATACACATCTATTACACACAATGTTGTCATTACAACCACGGAAATACACATCTATTACACACAATGTTGTCAATGTCAAATAGGGGTTGTTTTTTTCCTCCAATGACGATACTTTATCTTTATCAGCTGACCTGTCTGGTTGGTGATGTCATCTGCTGCTTTCCTGGCTATTTCTGCTGACACCTTGTTCATACGATAAGCCTGGGAAAACATCAGGGAGTTAAACAACCTTCTGTTGATACCTTGTTCATACGACAGGCCTGGGAAAACATCCTCTGCTGATACCTTGTTCATACGACAGGCCTGGGAAAACATCCTCTGCTGATACCTTGTTCATACGACAGGCCTGAGAAAACATCAGGGAGTCAAACAACCTGAATGAGTGAGTGAGACACTTATTGTGTCAAGTCACCTTTTAGGAACTGTCCCGAGAATTTTAATGTAGGTTGGATCTCGTCAGCGTTTCTGTCGTGCCCCAGTTCGCCACCGGCCTGTAAAGAACCCTCAGAAAGGGGCCAGGTCTTTAATCTACAGATATTTCATCCGCCCGTGCACGGTTTCGGTGTCTCCATGGAACGACCGAAAAAGATATTGAGATCCGGCTCGAAGGACCAAACTGTCACGAGAATTTTCAATCCCAATGATAATAACTAACACTTATTTAAACTTTGACCAATCCCCGAGGTTTGTAAGACCCTGGGTTTAATAATAATTTGGCAAAGACTCCGCTTAATGCAAAAAAATCCGTAATGTTCTGAAATCAAAAATGCAAACGCAGTCTTTATAACACACACCTTGCTCAGACAGTCTGTGTTTTTCCACTACACAGACACATTGTTTCTTTAATCTGCAACATGTTTCATAATGTTTCTGCAAGCCTAACAGTTTCTCCACTCCACGGGTGGAGACAGAATGTCCTGTAAGGAACGCGGTAGTCCAGCTTGTCTGTCGATAGCTCCTCTTATCATTTGTTTCACACTTGCATCCTGCTTACATACTAAAAAGGAGCAAAAGGTCCTTATTCTAACTCTGACTAAAACTACACACATCATCAGATTATAGATTTATGATTCTAATACATTTCATACAATTATATGGTTTCAGGGTGGAATATTTTAGTCATTATCTTTAAACATTCCATTATCAGGAACCTATCTGACTACATGTGATCTGATGTTGTGATAACAGCTTTTGATTGGTGATCTGATATTGCGATAACAGCTTTTGATTGGTGATCTGATATTGTGATAACAGCTTCTGATTGGTGATCTGATGTTGCGATACAGCTTCTGATTGGTGATCAGAGTGTTATTCTACAGACCGCCCCACTGACCCCGTTCTCTTACCAAGTGTCCCAGTCCGTAGTCGGCCTGGGCGATACAGGTGCTACTGAAAGTGTTGGTCTCAATGATGTCTGCCCCAGCCAGCAGGTATTCCTATAGGAACAAACACAAGAGAGGAACGTCAATGATGTCTGCCCCGGCCAGCAGGTATTCCTATAGGAACAAACACAAGAGAGGAACGTCAATGATGTCTGCCCCAGCAGGTATTCCTATAGGAACAAACACAAGAGAGGAATGTCAATGCTTATTCACGCAGCAGGGTTTCACCAAACAAAAAGGGGTCATCTCATCCTGTCCGTCCGTCTCTCTCTCCCACAAAAAGACCGGAAATACGTCTCAATAACAGATCAACAATTCTAGGTGCAGGTTAATTATTACTAGGGCGTAAACAGACAGGTGCATTTTATTTGACCTTAATTTAACGAAGCAAGTCGGTTAAGAACAAATTCATATTTACAATGACGGCCTAGGAACAGTGGGTTAACTGCCTTGTTCAGGGGCAGAACGACAGATTTGTACCTTGTCAGCTCGGGGATTTGAACTTGCAACCTTTCGATGTGTTGCTGTCCTGGATAACGTGAACCACTCTTTAACTCCACTGACCGGACCTTGTGAATGTTGTAGATGACATCACCGTACCTCGTGTATGTTGTAGATGACATCACCGTACCTTGTGTACATTGTAGATGACATCACCGTACCTTGTGTATGTTGGAGATGACATCACCGTACCTTGTGTATACTGTAGATGACATCACCGTACCTTGTGTATACTGTAGATGACATCACCGTACCCTGTGTATGTTGTAGATGACATCACCGTACCTTGTGTATACTGTAGATGACATCACCGTACCGTGTGTATACTGTAGATGACATCACCGTACCTTGTGTATACTGTAGATGACATCACCGTACCTTGTGTATACTGTAGATGACATCACCGTACCTTGTGTATACTGTAGATGACATCACCGTACCCTGTGTATACTGTAGATGACATCACCGTACCTTGTGTATGTTGTAGATGACATCACCGTACCTTGTGTATATTGGAGATGACATCACCGTACCTTGTGTATACTGTAGATGACATCACCGTACCCTGTGTATGTTGTAGATGACATCACCGTACCTTGTGTATGTTGTAGATGACATCACCGTACCTTGTGTATACTGTAGATGACATCACCGTACCTTGTGTATGTTGTAGATGACATCACCGTACCTTGTGTATACTGTAGATGACATCACCGTACCTTGTGTATACTGTAGATGACATCACCGTACCGTGTGTATACTGTAGATGACATCACCGTACCTTGTGTATACTGTAGATGACATCACCGTACCTTGTGTATACTGTAGATGACATCACCGTACCTTGTGTATACTGTAGATGACATCACCGTACCTTGTGTATACTGTAGATGACATCACCGTACCTTGTGTATACTGTAGATGACATCACCGTACCTTGTGTATACTGTAGATGACATCACCGTACCTTGTGTATACTGTAGATGACATCACCGTACCTTGTGTATACTGTAGATGACATCACCGTACCTTGTGTATACTGTAGATGACATCACCGTACCTTGTGTATACTGTAGATGACATCACCGTACCCTGTGTATACAGTAGATGACATCACCGTACCCTGTGTATACTGTAGATGACATCACCGTACCTTGTGTATACTGTAGATGACATCACCGTACCTTGTGTATGTTGTAGATGACATCACCGTACCTTGTGTATATTGTAGATGACATCACCGTACCTTGTGTATACTGTAGATGACATCACCGTACCCTGTGTATATTGTAGATGACATCACCGTACCCTGTGTATATTGTAGATGACATCACCGTACCTTGTGTATACTGTAGATGACATCACCGTACCTTGTGTATATTGTAGATGACATCACCGTACCCTGTGTATATTGTAGATGACATCACCGTACCTTGTGTATACTGTAGATGACATCACCGTACCTTGTGTATATTGTAGATGACATCACCGTACCTTGTGTATACTGTAGATGACATCACCGTACCCTGTGTATATTGTAGATGACATCACCGTACCCTGTGTATATTGTAGATGACATCACCGTACCTTGTGTATACTGTAGATGACATCACCGTACCTTGTGTATACTGTAGATGACATCACCGTACCTTGTGTATATTGTAGATGACATCACCGTACCCTGTGTATATTGTAGATGACATCACCGTACCTTGTGTATACTGTAGATGACATCACCGTACCTTGTGTATATTGTAGATGACATCACCGTACCTTGTGTATACTGTAGATGACATCACCGTACCCTGTGTATATTGTAGATGACATCACTGTACCCTGTGTATATTGTAGATGACATCACCGTACCTTGTGTATACTGTAGATGACATCACCGTACCGTGTGTATACTGTAGATGACATCACCGTACCGTGTGTATACTGTAGATGACATCACCGTACCGTGTGTATACTGTAGATGACATCACCGTACCTTGTGTATACTGTAGATGACATCACCGTACCGTGTGTATACTGTAGATGACATCACCGTACCTTGTGTATACTGTAGATGACATCACCGTACCTTGTGTATACTGTAGATGACATCACCGTACCTTGTGTATGTTGTAGATGACATCACCGTACCTTGTGTATACTGTAGATGACATCACCGTACCCTGTGTATACTGTAGATGACATCACCGTACCTTGTGTATATTGTAGATGACATCACCGTACCTTGTGTATACTGTAGATGACATCACCGTACCTTGTGTATGTTGGAGATGACATCACCGTACCTTGTGTATGTTGTAGATGACATCACCGTACCTTGTGTATACTGTAGATGACATCACCGTACCTTGTGTATGTTGTAGATGACATCACCGTACCTTGTGTATACTGTAGATGACATCACCGTACCTTGTGTATACTGTAGATGACATCACCGTACCTTGTGTATGTTGTAGATGACATCACCGTACCTTGTGTATATTGGAGATGACATCACCGTACCTTGTGTATATTGTAGATGACATCACTCTGTGTGATGCTCAGCAGGTCGTTGTTGCCCTTCAGGCTGTGGGTGTGGTCTTTAAACTCCTCCCCCCTGAAGTGTTCCTCCTCCAATCGCCTCTCCTGGATCATGGTGCCCATCCCTCCATCTAGTATCATGATCCTCTTCCCCAACAGCTCCCTGAGCTCAGCCTCTAGGGCAGGTCTGCTAGGGCCACTACCTGAGGTATGTTATATGAGGTATATTACATGTTAATATGGTTATGACATGTTAAATATGTTCCCATCCCTCCATCCTATCATGCCTCTAGGGCAGGTCTGCAGTTAACATATGACTTGTTAATATGGTTCTATAAACTGGTTGAGAGAATGCCAGGCTATCATTTAAGGCAAATGGTGGCTACTTTGAAGAATCGCAAATATAAAATATATTTTGATTTGTTTTATCACTTTTTTGGTTACTACATGATTCCATATGTGTTATTCCATAGTTGATGTCTTCACTATTATCCTACAATGTAGAAAATAGTACAAAATCAAATAAAGATAAACCCTTGAATGAGTAGGTGTTCTAGAACCCTGGAATGAGAAGGTGTTCTAGAACCCTTGAATGAGTAGGTGTTCTAGAACCCTGGAATGAGTAGGTGTTCTAGAACCCTGGAATGAGTAGGTGTTCTAGAACCCTGGAATGAGTAGGTGTTCTAGAACCCTGGAATGAGAAGGTGTGTCCAAACCTTTGACTGGTACTGTATATATATATATATATATATATAATATTTCTGTGGAGGGGGGTTGATCTACAAAAGACCCACCAGTTGTCCATTACCGAGATAAGATGTTAGTTAACTCGCTTGTTTACAGGGAAGTGGTTTACACGTGTCAGGCCAGCTGGGGTGTATTCATTACGCATGTTCAGTTATAAAACGTTTCTTAAAATGGAAACAAACGGAACGGGGATAAGATTTACATGAATTTGTCCAATGGAAACAGTAGTTACACGTTTTGCAACTAAAACGAGAGTTTATATATTTTACAAATTCAGTTCAACTCGAGTTTTACAAATAACACCAGAGTTTCTATTGGATAAATGCATTGTGACCCTATCTATCTCTCTCTGCCCGTGTTTTGCTAACGTTACTCTACCAGGCAGGGGAACATGCAGACAGCACATGTTGACTAGCTCGCTATGTAGCTATCAATCTATCTATCTATCTACGAATAAATAAATAAAAACGTTTGTCATTTAGGGTAGCTGGATGGAAAAATGTCGACCGTTAATTGACGTGGATATGCAGCTAACTAACCAACTGCAACTATCTAGCCAGTCATTGACAGCTGCTAGGCAGCCAGCTCATATCTAGCTAAATACTAAACCAGGAAGTTGCAACAGTTTACCTTTTGTTGTTGAACTCTCATATATTGTAGGAGCCATGGCGCTGTAATTCTTCTTCTTCTTCTTTTGCTTGATTTTACTGCAAAGGAACAAAAGTGCCTGAAGAGAGCAACCAACACTGACCCTGCCGGCGGCCGCTTGTCAACTCAATGTCCATAAATCACTTTCCTCCGTCTGGCGTGGAGGAGCTGCACAACTACGCAGGCGGAACTACGCTGCACGCTGCGGACCCACCACGCTGCACGCTGCGGACCCACCACGCTGCACGCTGCGGACCCACCACGCTGCACGCTGCGGTACCACGCTGCACGCTGCGGTACCACGCAGGCGGAACCACTGCAGATCCACACGCTGCAGAACCACGCAGGCGCATGTTTTATTGAGCAACATTCAGGTCCTTCCAGGAGAATAATTACTACGATATGACATGCCTGTACCTATCTGATTACATGTTGTAGGTGTCGGCTCTCTGAAAAGGGAACGCTGGTTTGACACAGATTACAAAGCCGTTTATTTAAATAAGGCGTTAAAAATCATGTCTGAAAATGGATTGATTTCGATTGATGTTATTTTCTTCGTTACTTGACACAACCTAGAAAGTAAAACCTGAGGGGAAAACATGTCCTAAAAGAATCAAAAAGTTTGTATTGTGCCGTAATCAACAGGTATAACTCGGATATTCAGAACGTCCAGCGAAACAGAAGAAAAACAACCAAGACGTTTTAATCACAAGAGTTTATTTTCTGCTCGTTTGCCTTACACTAGTAACGCTTCATAACTTCAGACTCCACACCGGCTGCTGAGGGGACTAATGTTGTAGTTTTACCCAGACAAAACAGTTCGTTATTTTACAGTTATATAATTTTTGTTTCTGGCATCAACACACAATAGTTTCTGCCATATCATGAGGCTCTGGGGTGAAAGTTTCCCCTAGGTACAGACCTGGGATCAGCTTCCCCCAGGTACAGACCTAGGATCAGCTTCCCCTAGGTACAGACCTGGGATCAGCTTCCCCCAGGTACAGACCTAGGATCAGGTTCCCCTCCCCCAAGCTTTACACAAAACATTAATGGGGAGAAACGCTAGACTGACTCAAGATCAGCCTTTAGGGGAAACTTGACTCTACTCTAATCATGAAACCCAAGTTTTCACTCGTTTTGACAATAAATAGTACTGCAGTTCTGACATACTGGTAGCCTGGGTGGATTATAATGTAGCCTGGGTGGGATTATAATGTAGCCTGTGGGGGATTATAATGTAGCCTGAGTGATGGGGATTATAATGTAGCCTGGGTGATGGGGATTATAATGTAGCCTGGGTGAATTATAATGTAGCCTGGGTGGATTATAATGTAGCCTGGGTGGATTATAATGTAGTCTGGGGGGATTATAATGTAGCCTGGGTGATGGGGATTATAATGTAGCCTGGGTGGGATTATAATGTAGCCTGGGGGGGATTATAATGTAGCCTGAGTGATGGGGATTATAATGTAGCCTGGGTGATGGGGATTATAATGTAGCCTGGGTGGGATTATAATGTAGCCTGGGTGGATTATAATGTAGCCTGGGTGGATTATAATGTAGTCTGGGGGGATTATAATGTAGCCTGAGTGATGGGGATTATAATGTAGCCTGGGTGATGGGGATTATAATGTAGCCTGGGTGATGGGGATTATAATGTAGCCTGGGTGGGATTATAATGTAGCCTGAGTGATGGGGATTATAATGTAGCCTGGGTGATGGGGATTATAATGTAGCCTGGGTGATGGGGATTATAATGTAGCCTGGGTAGATTATAATGTAGCCTGGGTGGATTATAATGTAGCCTGGGTGGATTATAATGTAGTCTGGGGGGATTATAATGTAGTCTGGGGGGATTATAATGTAGCCTGGGTGGGATTATAATGTAGCCTGGGTGGATTATAATGTAGCCTGGGTGGGATTATAATGTAGCCTGGGTGGATTATAATGTAGTCTGGGGGGATTATAATGTAGCCTGGGTGATGGGGATTATAATGTAGCCTGGGTGATGGGGATTATAATGTAGCCTGGGTGATGGGGATTATAATGTAGCCTGGGTGGATTATAATGTAGCCTGGGTGGGATTATAATGTAGCCTGGGTGGATTATAATGTAATCTGGGTTCGATTATAATGTAGCCTGGGTGGATTATAATGTAGCCTGGGTGGGATTATAATGTAGCCTGGGTGGATTGTAATGTAGCCTGGGTGGGATTATAATGTAGCCTGGGGGGGGATTACAATGTAGCCTGGGTGGGATTATAATGTAGCCTGGGTGGATTATAATGTAGTCTGGGGGGATTATAATGTAGCCTGGGTGATGGGGATTATAATGTAGCCTGGGTGATGGGGATTATAATGTAGCCTGGGTGATGGGGATTATAATGTAGCCTGGGTGGATTATAATGTAGCCTGGGTGGGATTATAATGTAGCCTGGGGGGGATTATAATGTAGCCTGGGAGGGATTATAATGTAGCCTGGGTGGATTATAATGTAGCCTGGGGGGGATTATAATGTAGCCTGGGTGGATTATAATGTAGCCTGGGTGGGATTATAATGTAGCCTGGGGGGGATTATAATGTAGCCTGTTTTTTATGTACTATTTTAGAAGAGTGCAAACACTGATACAATACAAGCTTCTCATAAATTCACATCTTTAGGTCTCCATAGGTGACTAGCAAATAACTTAGTAGCGCTTCTTATGTGTCAGTTACTTCTTATGTGTCAGTTACTTCTTATGTGTCAGTTACTTCTTATGTGTCAGTTACTTCTTATGTGTCAGTTACTTTTTATGTGTCAGTTACTTCTTATGTGTCAGTTACTTCTTATGTGTCAGTTACTTCTTATGTGTCAGTTACTTCTTATGTGTCAGTTACTTCTTATGTGTCAGTTACTTTTGATATGCAAGTTACTTTTTATGAGTGAGTTACTTTTTATGAGTGAGTTACTTTTTATGAGTGAGTTACTTTTATGACTCACATGTAAATTTCACATTTACTGAGTCATCATTGTTTCTTAATCTCGTGAATGAATCCTGCTCAGTCCTTTGAAATAAATATTTCTCCCTACTCTTTAAAAATCATACACTCATGAAATGGCTTTAAAATGCTTTGTAATTTCTCAAAAATAACTCCCTTTTAGTACCGGTCAAAATACGAATCAATTTAGACGTAAATGTGTGGAACAAAATGGGGCGAGACTGATACAAGGTCAGGGTGCATTTCTGGTGTGTGAAGCTAGAGGTCGCTCTCCCCATAGAGGGCCGTGGAGAAGGCAGTGTAGTCCAGAGCCCCTGGGACCCCGTCAGGCCCATTGTACAGGGGCATCCTGGAGATACAGTACTCTGCCTGCTCTGGGGGCAGCTCTCTACGCAGCTCCTCCAACAGGATGAAGGGCTATGGAAAGGATACAACACAGAGTGACATTAGTGACCACATTTGAGATGACGTCGTAAAATAGACTTTAAAATAAATTGTGACATGACTTGACTGGAGAGAGAGAGAACGTGCTCGAGAGAATAAGCACGAGACGGATCAAGGAAAGGGGTGAAAGAGGACGAGACAGACAGAGAGGAAGAGCCAGACAGAGACAGAGAGGAAGAGCCAGACAGAGACAGAGAGGAAGAGACAGACAGAGACAGAGAGGAAGAGACAGACAGAGACAGAGAGGAAGAGACAGACAGAGACAGAGAGGAAGAGACAGACAGAGACAGAGACGAAGCGAGTGACAAAGACAGAGAGGAAGAGACAGACAGAGACAGAGAGGAAGCCAGTGAGAGAGACAGAGAGGAAGCGAGTGAGAGAGACAGAGAGGAAGCGAGTGAGAGAGACAGAGAGGAAGCGAGTGAGAGAGACAGAGAGGAAGCGAGTGAGAGAGAGAGAGGAAGCGAGAGAGAGAGACAGACAGAGACAGAGAGAACGCGAGTGAGAGAGACAGAGAGGACGCGAGTGAGAGAGACAGAGAGGAAGCGAGTGAGAGAGACAGAGAGGAAGCGAGTGACAGAGACACAGAGGAAGCGAGTGAGAGAGACACAGAGAAAGCGAGTGAGAGAGACAGACAGACAGAGAGGAAGCGAGTGAGAGAGACAGAGAGGAAGCGAGTGACAGAGACAGAGAGGAAGCAAGTGACAGAGACAGAGAGGAAGCGAGTGAGAGAGACACAGAGGAAGCGAGTGAGAGAGACAGAGAGGAAGCGAGTGAGAGAGACACAGAGGAAGCGAGTGACAGAGACAGACAGAGACAGAGAGGAAGCGAGTGAGAGAGACACAGAGGAAGCGAGTGAGAGAGACAGACAGAGACAGAGAGGAAGCGAGTGAGAGAGACACAGAGGAAGCGAGTGAGAGAGACAGACAGAGACAGTGAGGAAGCCAGTGAGAGAGACACAGAGGAAGCGAGTGAGAGAGACACAGAGAACCATCACTTCCCACCTTATCAGCAGCCAGGATCTTGAAGGAGGCGAGGACCTGCTCTGAGGTGTCTGAGTCGGACGTCTCTCTAGTCATGAAGTCAACGAAGGTCTGGAAGGTCACCTTGTTGGACCCATTGGGATCCACTAGAGACATGATGCGGGCAAACTCAGACTCTCCCTACAAATCACAGAGCAGAGTGTAACCAGGCTACATCATCATTCCTCTGTGTACATAATGACAACAGACACATTGATTTTAGCCAGGTCCCAGATCTGTTTGTGCTGTCTTGCCAATACATATGGTCATTGTCAGGTGACATAACAAACTGATCTGGAACCAGGCTAACATTTAGTCAATCAGGTTGAGAATAACAGACAGATAAGATAGCTGTGCTACTCATGTCCTACCTGATAAAGGGTAATGTTTGATACATTACTCATGTCCTAGCTGATAAAGGGTAATGTTTGATACATTACTCATGTCCTAGCTGATAAAGGGTAATGTTTGATTCATTACTCATGTCCTAGCTGATAAAGGGTTATGTTTGATACATTACTCATGTCCTAGCTGATAAAGGGTAATGTTTGATACATTACTCATGTCCTAGCTAATAAAGGGTAATGTTTGATTCATTACTCATGTCCTAGCTGATAAAGGGTAATGTTTGATACATTACTCATGTCCTAGCTAATAAAGGGTAATGTTTGATTCATTACTCATGTCCTAGCTGATAAAGGGTTATGTTTGATACATTACTCATGTCCTAGCTAATAAAGGGTAATGTTTGATTCATTACTCATGTCCTACCTGGTAAAGGGTAATGTTTGATACATTACTCATGGCCTGCCTGATAAAGGGTTATGTTTGATACATTACTTATGTCCTAGCTGATAAAGGGTAATGTTTGATACATTACTCATGTCCTAGCTGATAAAGGGTTATGTTTGATACATTACTCATGTCCTAGCTGATAAAGGGTTATGTTTGATACATTACTCATGTCCTAGCTGATAAAGGGTTATGTTTGATTCTTTACACTATTTTTGACCAGGGCTCTGTGGACCCTATGAGCGCTATGTGTTCTGGTCAAAACTAGGGCAGTGTATGGGTAATAGGGTACCATTTGGGCCGCCTGTTATCTGAACACTACAGAGAGAGAGACCAGTCTGTTATCTGAACACTGCAGAGAGAGACCAGCCTGTTATCTGAACACTGCAGAGAGAGACCAGCCTGTTATCTGTACACTGCAGAGAGAGAGACCAGTCTGTTATCTGAACACTGCAGAGAGAGACCAGCCTGTTATCTGTACACTGCAGAGAGAGACCAGCCTGTTATCTGAACACTGCAGAGAGAGAGACCAGTCTGTTATCTGAACACTGCAGAGAGAGACCAGTCTGTTATCTGAACACTGCAGAGAGAGAGACCAGTCTGTTATCTGAACACTGCAGAGAGAGACCAGCCTGTTATCTGTACACTGCAGAGAGAGAGACCAGTCTGTTATCTGTACACTACAGAGAGAGACCCGTCTGTTATCTGAACACTACAGAGAGAGACCAGCCTGTTATCTGTACACTACAGAGAGAGACCAGCCTGTTATCTGAACACTACAGAGAGAGACCAGCCTGTTATCTGTACACTACAGACAGAGACCAGCCTGTTATCTGTACACTACAGAGAGAGACCAGTCTGTTATATGTACACTACAGAGAGAGACCAGTCTGTTATCTGTAAACTACAGAGAGAGACCAGCCTGTTATCTGTACACTGCAGAGAGAGACCAGTCTGTTATCTGTAAAATACAGAGAGAGAACAGTCTGTTATCTGTACACTGCAGAGAGAGACCAGTCTGTTATCTGTACACTGCAGAGAGACACCAGTCTGTTATCTGAACACTGCAGAGAGAGACCAGCCTGTTATCTGTACACTACAGAGAGAGACCAGCCTGTTATCTGTACACTACAGAGAGAGACCAGCCTGTTATCTGTACACTGCAGAGAGAGACCAGCCTGTTATCTGTACACTACAGAGAGAGACCAGCCTGTTATCTGCACACTGCAGAGAGAGAGACCAGTCTGTTATCTGCACACTGCAGAGAGAGACCAGCCTGTTATCTGTACACTACAGAGAGAGACCAGCCTGTTATCTGAACACTACAGAGAGAGCCCAGTCTGTTATCTGAACACTGCAGAGAGAGACCAGCCTGTTATCTGAACACTGCAGAGAGAGACCAGTCTGTTATCTGAACACTGCAGAGAGAGACCAGCCTGTTATCTGAACACTGCAGAGAGAGACCAGCCTGTTATCTGAACACTGCAGAGAGAGACCAGCCTGTTATCTGAACACTGCAGAGAGAGACCAGCCTGTTATCTGAACACTGCAGAGAGAGACCAGTGAATCTACCATTAATGACTGGGGGTGACTCTGCCATTAATGACTGGGGGTGACTCTACCATTAATGACTGGGGGTGACTCTGCCATTAATGACTGGGGGTGACTCTGCCATTAATGACTGGGGGTGACTCTACCATTAATGACTGGGGGTGACTCTGCCATTAATGACTGGGGGTGACTCTGCCATTAATGACTGGGGGTGACTCTGCCATTAATGACTGGGGGTGACTCTACCATTAATGACTGGGGGTGACTCTGCCATTAATGACTGGGGGTGACTCTGCCATTAATGACTGGGGGTGACTCTGCCATTAATGACTGGGGGTGACTCTGCCATTAATGACTGGGGGTGACTCTGCCATTAATGACTGGGGGTGACTCTGCCATTAATGACTGGGGGTGACTCTGTCATTAATGACTGGGGGTGACTCTGCCATTAATGACTGGGGGTGACTCTGCCATTAATGACTGGGGGTGAATCTGTCATTAATGACTGGGGGTGAATCTGTCATTAATGACTGGGGGTGACTCTGCCATTAATGACTGGGGGTGACTCTGCCATTAATGACTGGGGGTGACTCTGCCATTAATGACTGGGGGTGAATCTGTCATTAATGACTGGGGGTGAATCTACCCTATATAGTGCATTACCTATTCCCTATATAGTGCATTACCTATTCCCTATATAGTGCACTACCTATTCCCTATATAGTGCATTACCTATTCCCTATATAGTGCATTACCTATTCCCTATATAGTGCACTACCTATTCCCTATATAGTGCACTACCTATTCCCTATATAGTGCACTACCTATTCCCTATATAGTGCACTACCTATTCCCTATATTCCTTCACCAGAGCCCTGTGAGCCCTATGATCCCTGGTCAACAGTAGTGCACTATATAGTAAACAGAGCCCTATGAGCCCTGGTCAACAGTAGTGCACTATATAGTGAACAGAGCCCTATGAGCCCTGGTCAACAGTAGTGGACTATATAGTGAACAGAGAGCCATTTGAGTCACACCAGCTACTGAGTGACACTACCAGCTGGCCATACCAGCTATGTGTGCTGCTACCCTGGAATAGAAATACCGTTGACACCAATACTTAGCGTATCTGGAGGCCATTTTGGATCAGGATCAACAGTTTTAAATACACTGACAGATAATATTGATCATTCTGATGAAAATGTAGTCACTTTTATAGATTAATGTTACTTAAACAGTGACAGACATTTTTGCGGAAGTCTTATGACAGTCCTATGACAGTCCTATGACAGTCTTATGACAGTCCTATGACAGTCCTATGACAGTCCTATGACAGTCCTATGACAGTCCTATGACAGTCTTATGACAGTCTTATGACAGTCTTATGACAGTCTTATGACAGTCTTATGACAGTCCTATGACAGTCTTATGACAGTCCTATGACAGTCTTATGACAGTCCTATGACAATCTTATGACAGTCCTATGACAGTCTTATGACAGTCCTATGACAGTCCTATGACAGCTCATTCTATGTATTTACCAGATCATAGCCCATGGAGATCAGACAGGCTCTGAAGTCATCTGTCTCCATGCCTCCTTTCTTCTTCTGCAGGGTGTAGAGGAGGAGGAGGAGGAGGGAGGAAGAGGAGGGAGAGGAGGAGGGGAGAGGAGGAGTAGGGAGAGGAGGAGTAGGGAGAGGAGGAGTAGGGAGAGGAGGAGGGGAGAGGAGTAGAGAGGTGGAGGAGGAGGGGAGAGGAGGATGAGAAGGAGGAGGGGAGTGGAGTAGAGAGGTGGAGGAGGATGGAGAGGAGGAGGGGAGAGGAGTAAAGAGGAGGAGGAGGGAGAGGAAGAGGAGGGAGAGGAGGAGTAGGGAGAGGAGGAGGGGAGAGGAGGGGGAGGATGAGAAGGAGGAGGAGAAGAAGGAGGGGAGTGGAGTAGAGAGGTGGAGGAGGGAGAGGAGGAGGGGAGAGGAGGAGTAGGGAGAGGAGGAGGGAAGAGGAGTAGAGAGGTCGAGGAGGAGGAGGAAAAGGAGGACTAGGGAGAGGAGGAGGGGAGAGGAGGAGGAGGGGAGAGGAGGATGAGAAGGAGGAGGGAAGTGGCGTAGAGAGGTGGAGGAGGAGGAGGGGAGAGGAGTAAAGAGGTGGAGGAGGAGGAGGAGGAGGAGGGAGAGGAAGAGGAGGGAGAGGAGTAGAGAGGTGGAGGAGGAGGGGAGGAGGAGGATGAGAAGGAGGAGGGGAGTGGAGTAGAGAGGTGGAGGAGGGAGAGGAGGGAGAGGAGGAGGGGAGAGAAGTAGAGAGGAGGAGGAGGGAAAGGAGGAGGAGGGAAAGGAGGAGGAGGAGGAGGGAGGAGTAGAGAGGTGGTGAAGGAGGGATAGGAGGAGTGTGGAGAGGAAGAGAGGAGAGGAAGAGAGGTATGGGGAGGGAGGGAGGGAGGGAGGGAGGTAGGGGGAGAGAGGATATGACAAGGAGAGGAGATGTATGGGAGACAGACGGACGTACAGACAGTGACAAGAAGCACAAGACAAAGAACAGAGAGAGAGAAAAGATAATTAATTTAGTGTCTTTGATGAGATTTGATAAACACCATGTCATTGTTTCTCTAACAGAGAGAGATATTGCCTTCAATGACACCTACAGCACAAACAACTGGATACAGCACACACAATACTATATATACACTATACAATACTATATATACACATCTGGGCCTGTATTCAGGGACCGTCTCAGTAGGAGTGGTGATCTAGGATCAGGTCATAGTCTCAGTAGGAGTGGTGATCTAGAATCAGGTCATAGTCTCAGTAGGAGTGGTGATCTAGGATCAGGTCATAGTCTCAGTAGGAGTGGTGATCTAGGATCAGGTCATAGTCTCAGTAGGAGTGCTGATCTAGGATCAGGTCATAGTCTCAGTAGGAGTGGTGATCTAGGATCAGGTCATAGTCTCAGTAGAAGTGGTGATCTAGGATCAGGTCATAGTCTCAGTAGGAGTGCTGATCTAGGATCAGGTCATAGTCTCAGTAGGAGTGGTGATCTAGGATCAGGTCATAGTCTCAGTAGGAGTGGTGACTGGAACCATCTTTAACCTCCTCCAGAGAACAAGTCACTTCATTATTCTGAAACACAACTAGTGTTGAATGGTGTTACTGCAGTTATCTGAAACACAACTAGTGTTGAATGGTGTTACTGCAGTTATCTGAAACACTAGTGTTGAATGGTGTTTACTGCAGTTATCTGAAACACAACTAGTGTTGAATGGTGTTACTGCAGTTATCTGAAACACAACTAGTGTTGAATGGTGTTTACTGCAGTTATCTGAAACACAACTAGTGTTGAATGGTGGTACTGCAGTTATCTGAAACACAACTAGTGTTGAATGGTGTTACTGCAGTTATCTGAAACACAACTAGTGTTGAATGGTGTTACTGCAGTTATCTGAAACACAACTAGTGTTGAATGGTGTTTACTGCAGTTATCTGAAACACAACTAGTGTTGAATGGTGTTACTGCAGTTATCTGAAACAACTAGTGTTGAATGGTGTTACTGCAGTTATCTGAAACACAACTAGTGTTGAATGGTGGTACTGCAGTTATCTGAAACACAACTAGTGTTGAATGGTGTTACTGCAGTTATCTGAAACAACTAGTGTTGAATGGTGTTACTGCAGTTATCTGAAACAACTAGTGTTGAATGGTGTTACTGCAGTTATCTGAAACACAACTAGTGTTGAATGGTGTTACTGCAGTTATCTGAAACACAACTAGTGTTGAATGGTGTTACTGCAGTTATCTGAAACACAACTAGTGTTGAATGGTGTTTACTGCAGTTATCTGAAACACAACTAGTGTTGAATGGTGTTACTGCAGTTATCTGAAACAACTAGTGTTGAATGGTGTTACTGCAGTTATCTGAAACACAACTAGTGTTGAATGGTGTTACTGCAGTTATCTGAAACACAACTAGTGTTGAATGGTGTTTACTGCAGTTATCTGAAACACAACATGTGTTGAATGGTGTTTACTGCAGTTATCTGAAACACAACTAGTGTTGAATGGTGTTACTGCAGTTATCTGAAACACAACTAGTGTTGAATGGTGTTTACTGCAGTTATCTGAAACACAACTAGTGTTGAATGGTGGTACTGCAGTTATCTGAAACACAACTAGTGTTGAATGGTGTTACTGCAGTTATCTGAAACAACTAGTGTTGAATGGTGTTACTGCAGTTATCTGAAACACAACTAGTGTTGAATGGTGGTACTGCAGTTATCTGAAACACAACTAGTGTTGAATGGTGTTACTGCAGTTATCTGAAACAACTAGTGTTGAATGGTGTTACTGCAGTTATCTGAAACAACTAGTGTTGAATGGTGTTACTGCAGTTATCTGAAACACAACTAGTGTTGAATGGTGTTACTGCAGTTATCTGAAACAACTAGTGTTGAATGGTGTTTACTGCAGTTATCTGAAACACAACATGTGTTGAATGGTGGTACTGCAGTTATCTGAAACACAACTGGTGTTGATTGGTGTTTACTGCAGTTATCTGAAACACAACATGTGTTGAATGGTGTTACTGCAGTTATCTGAAACACAACTAGTGTTGAATGGTGTTTACTGCAGTTATCTGAAACACAACTAGTGTTGAATGGTGTTACTGCAGTTATCTGAAACACAACTAGTGTTGAATGGTGTTACTGCAGTTATCTGAAACACAACTAGTGTTGAATGGTGTTACTGCAGTTATCTGAAACAACTAGTGTTGAATGGTGTTACTGCAGTTATCTGAAACACAACTAGTGTTGAATGGTGTTACTGCAGTTATCTGAAACACAACTAGTGTTGAATGGTGTTACTGCAGTTATCTGAAACACAACTAGTGTTGAATGGTGTTTACTGCAGTTATCTGAAACACAACTCGTGTTGATTGGTGTTTACTGCAGTTATCTGAAACACAACTAGTGTTGAATGGTGGTACTGCAGTTATCTGAAACACAACTAGTGTTGAATGGTGTTTACTGCAGTTATCTGAAACACAACATGTGTTGAATGGTGTTTACTGCAGTTATCTGAAACAACTAGTGTTGAATGGTGGTACTGCAGTTATCTGAAACAACTGGTGTTGAATGGTGTTTACTGCAGTTATCTGAAACAACTGGTGTTGAATGGTGTTTACTGCAGTTATCTGAAACACAACTAGTGTTGAATGGTGTTTACTGCAGTTATCTGAAACAACTAGTGTTGAATGGTGTTTACTGCAGTTATCTGAAACAACTAGTGTTGAATGGTGTTTACTGCAGTTATCTGAAACAACTAGTGTTGAATGGTGTTACTGCAGTTATCTGAAACACAACTGGTGTTGAATGGTGTTACTGCAGTTATCTGAAACACAACTAGTGTTGAATGGTGTTACTGCAGTTATTTGAAACACAACATGTGTTGAATGGTGTTTACTGCAGTTATCTGAAACACAACTAGTGTTGAATGGTGTTACTGCAGTTATCTGAAACACAACTAGTGTTGAATGGTGTTACTGCAGTTATCTGAAACAACTAGTGTTGAATGGTGTTTACTGCAGTTATCTGAAACAACTAGTGTTGAATGGTGTTACTGCAGTTATCTGAAACACAACTGGTGTTGAATGGTGTTACTGCAGTTATCTGAAACACAACTAGTGTTGAATGGTGGTACTGCAGTTATTTGAAACACAACATGTGTTGAATGGTGTTTACTGCAGTTATCTGAAACACAACTAGTGTTGAATGGTGTTACTGCAGTTATCTGAAACACAACTAGTGTTGAATGGTGTTACTGCAGTTATCTGAAACACAACTAGTGTTGAATGGTGTTACTGCAGTTATCTGAAACAACTAGTGTTGAATGGTGTTACTGCAGTTATCTGAAACACAACTAGTGTTGAATGGTGTTACTGCAGTTATCTGAAACAACTAGTGTTGAATGGTGTTACTGCAGTTATCTGAAACACAACATGTGTTGAATGGTGTTACTGCAGTTATCTGAAACAACTGGTGTTGAATGGTGTTACTGGTTATCTGAAACAACTGGTGTTGAATGGTGGTACTGCAGTTATCTGAAACAACTAGTGTTGAATGGTGTTTACTGCAGTTATCTGAAACACAACATGTGTTGAATGGTGTTACTGCAGTTATCTGAAACAACTAGTGTTGAATGGTGGTACTGCAGTTATCTGAAACAACTGGTGTTGAATGGTGGTACTACAGTTATCTGAAACACAACTAGTGTTGAATGGTGTTACTGCAGTTATCTGAAACACAACTAGTGTTGAATGGTGTTTACTGCAGTTATCTGAAACACAACTGGTGTTGAATGGTGTTACTGCAGTTATCTGAAACACAACTAGTGTTGAATGGTGGTACTGCAGTTATCTGAAACACAACTAGTGTTGAATGGTGTTACTGCAGTTATCTGAAACACAACTAGTGTTGAATGGTGTTACTGCAGTTATCTGAAACACAACATGTGTTGAATGGTGTTACTGCAGTTATCTGAAACAACTAGTGTTGAATGGTGTTTACTGCAGTTATCTGAAACACAACTGGTGTTGAATGGTGTTACTACAGTTATCTGAAACAACTAGTGTTGAATGGTGTTACTACAGTTATCTGAAACACAACTAGTGTTGAATGGTGTTACTGCAGTTATCTGAAACACAACTAGTGTTGAATGGTGTTACTGCAGTTATCTGAAACACAACTAGTGTTGAATGGTGGTACTGCAGTTATCTGAAACAACTAGTGTTGAATGGTGGTACTGCAGTTATCTGAAACAACTAGTGTTGAATGGTGTTACTGCAGTTATCTGAAACACAACATGTGTTGAATGGTGTTTACTGCAGTTATCTGAAACAACTGGTGTTGAATGGTGGTACTGCAGTTATCTGAAACACAACTAGTGTTGAATGGTGTTACTGCAGTTATCTGAAACACAACATGTGTTGAATGGTGTTTACTGCAGTTATCTGAAACACAACTAGTGTTGAATGGTGTTTACTGCAGTTATCTGAAACACAACTAGTGTTGAATGGTGTTTACTGCAGTTATCTGAAACACAACTAGTGTTGAATGGTGGTACTACAGTTATCTGAAACAACTGGTGTTGAATGGTGGTACTGCAGTTATCTGAAACACAACTAGTGTTGAATGGTGTTACTGCAGTTATCTGAAACAACTGGTGTTGAATGGTGGTACTGCAGTTATCTGAAACACAACTAGTGTTGAATGGTGGTACTGCAGTTATCTGAAACACAACTAGTGTTGAATGGTGTTTACTGCAGTTATCTGAAACAACTAGTGTTGAATGGTGGTACTGCAGTTATCTGAAACAACTAGTGTTGAATGGTGTTTACTGCAGTTATCTGAAACAACTAGTGTTGAATGGTGGTACTGCAGTTATCTGAAACAACTGGTGTTGAATGGTGTTTACTGCAGTTATCTGAAACAACTGGTGTTGAATGGTGTTTACTGCAGTTATCTGAAACACAACTAGTGTTGAATGGTGTTTACTGCAGTTATCTGAAACAACTAGTGTTGAATGGTGTTTACTGCAGTTATCTGAAACAACTAGTGTTGAATGGTGGTACTGCAGTTATCTGAAACAACTAGTGTTGAATGGTGTTTACTGCAGTTATCTGAAACAACTAGTGTTGAATGGTGGTACTGCAGTTATCTGAAACAACTAGTGTTGAATGGTGTTACTACAGTTATCTGAAACACAACATGTGTTGAATGGTGTTTACTGCAGTTATCTGAAACACAACTAGTGTTGAATGGTGTTTACTGCAGTTATCTGAAGCAACTGGTGTTGAATGGTGTTACTGCAGTTATCTGAAACACAACTAGTGTTGAATGGTGGTACTGCAGTTATCTGAAACACAACTAGTGTTGAATGGTGTTACTGCAGTTATCTGAAACACAACATGTGTTGAATGGTGTTACTGCAGTTATCTGAAACACAACTAGTGTTGAATGGTGGTACTGCAGTTATCTGAAACACAACTAGTGTTGAATGGTGGTACTGCAGTTATCTGAAACACAACATGTGTTGAATGGTGTTACTGCAGTTATCTGAAACACAACTAGTGTTGAATGGTGTTACTGCAGTTATCTGAAACAACTGGTGATGAATGGTGTTACTGGTTATCTGAAACACAACTAGTGTTGAATGGTGTTTACTGCAGTTATCTGAAACACAACATGTGTTGAATGGTGTTTACTGCAGTTATCTGAAACACAACTAGTGTTGAATGGTGTTTACTGCAGTTATCTGAAACACAACATGTGTTGAATGGTGTTTACTGCAGTTATCTGAAACAACTGGTGTTGAATGGTGTTTACTGCAGTTATCTGAAACAACTAGTGTTGAATGGTGGTACTGCAGTTATCTGAAACACAACATGTGTTGAATGGTGTTACTGCAGTTATCTGAAACACAACTAGTGTTGAATGGTGTTACTGCAGTTATCTGAAACAACTGGTGTTGAATGGTGTTACTGGTTATCTGAAACACAACTAGTGTTGAATGGTGTTTACTGCAGTTATCTGAAACACAACATGTGTTGAATGGTGTTTACTGCAGTTATCTGAAACACAACTAGTGTTGAATGGTGTTACTGCAGTTATCTGAAACAACTAGTGTTGAATGGTGGTACTGCAGTTATCTGAAACAACTGGTGTTGAATGGTGTTTACTGCAGTTATCTGAAACAACTGGTGTTGAATGGTGTTTACTGCAGTTATCTGAAACACAACTAGTGTTGAATGGTGTTTACTGCAGTTATCTGAAACAACTAGTGTTGAATGGTGTTTACTGCAGTTATCTGAAACAACTAGTGTTGAATGGTGGTACTACAGTTATCTGAAACACAACTAGTGTTGAATGGTGGTACTGCAGTTATCTGAAACACAACTAGTGTTGAATGGTGGTACTGGTTATCTGAAACACAACTAGTGTTGAATGGTGTTTACTGCAGTTATCTGAAACAACTAGTGTTGAATGGTGTTTACTGCAGTTATCTGAAACAACTGGTGTTGAATGGTGGTACTACAGTTATCTGAAACACAACTAGTGTTGAATGGTGTTTACTGCAGTTATCTGAAACACAACATGTGTTGAATGGTGTTACTGCAGTTATCTGAAACAACTAGTGTTGAATGGTGTTTACTGCAGTTATCTGAAACAACTGGTGTTGAATGGTGGTACTACAGTTATCTGAAACAACTAGTGTTGAATGGTGTTACTGCAGTTATCTGAAACAACTAGTGTTGAATGGTGTTTACTGCAGTTATCTGAAACACAACATGTGTTGAATGGTGGTACTGCAGTTATCTGAAACACAACTGGTGTTGATTGGTGTTTACTGCAGTTATCTGAAACACAACATGTGTTGAATGGTGTTACTGCAGTTATCTGAAACACAACTAGTGTTGAATGGTGTTTACTGCAGTTATCTGAAACACAACTAGTGTTGAATGGTGTTACTGCAGTTATCTGAAACACAACTAGTGTTGAATGGTGTTACTGCAGTTATCTGAAACACAACTAGTGTTGAATGGTGTTACTGCAGTTATCTGAAACAACTAGTGTTGAATGGTGTTACTGCAGTTATCTGAAACACAACTAGTGTTGAATGGTGTTACTGCAGTTATCTGAAACACAACTAGTGTTGAATGGTGTTACTGCAGTTATCTGAAACACAACTAGTGTTGAATGGTGTTTACTGCAGTTATCTGAAACACAACTCGTGTTGATTGGTGTTTACTGCAGTTATCTGAAACACAACTAGTGTTGAATGGTGGTACTGCAGTTATCTGAAACACAACTAGTGTTGAATGGTGTTTACTGCAGTTATCTGAAACACAACATGTGTTGAATGGTGTTTACTGCAGTTATCTGAAACAACTAGTGTTGAATGGTGGTACTGCAGTTATCTGAAACAACTGGTGTTGAATGGTGTTTACTGCAGTTATCTGAAACAACTGGTGTTGAATGGTGTTTACTGCAGTTATCTGAAACACAACTAGTGTTGAATGGTGTTTACTGCAGTTATCTGAAACAACTAGTGTTGAATGGTGTTTACTGCAGTTATCTGAAACAACTAGTGTTGAATGGTGTTTACTGCAGTTATCTGAAACAACTAGTGTTGAATGGTGTTACTGCAGTTATCTGAAACACAACTGGTGTTGAATGGTGTTACTGCAGTTATCTGAAACACAACTAGTGTTGAATGGTGTTACTGCAGTTATTTGAAACACAACATGTGTTGAATGGTGTTTACTGCAGTTATCTGAAACACAACTAGTGTTGAATGGTGTTACTGCAGTTATCTGAAACACAACTAGTGTTGAATGGTGTTACTGCAGTTATCTGAAACAACTAGTGTTGAATGGTGTTTACTGCAGTTATCTGAAACAACTAGTGTTGAATGGTGTTACTGCAGTTATCTGAAACACAACTGGTGTTGAATGGTGTTACTGCAGTTATCTGAAACACAACTAGTGTTGAATGGTGGTACTGCAGTTATTTGAAACACAACATGTGTTGAATGGTGTTTACTGCAGTTATCTGAAACACAACTAGTGTTGAATGGTGTTACTGCAGTTATCTGAAACACAACTAGTGTTGAATGGTGTTACTGCAGTTATCTGAAACACAACTAGTGTTGAATGGTGTTACTGCAGTTATCTGAAACAACTAGTGTTGAATGGTGTTACTGCAGTTATCTGAAACACAACTAGTGTTGAATGGTGTTACTGCAGTTATCTGAAACAACTAGTGTTGAATGGTGTTACTGCAGTTATCTGAAACACAACATGTGTTGAATGGTGTTACTGCAGTTATCTGAAACAACTGGTGTTGAATGGTGTTACTGGTTATCTGAAACAACTGGTGTTGAATGGTGGTACTGCAGTTATCTGAAACAACTAGTGTTGAATGGTGTTTACTGCAGTTATCTGAAACACAACATGTGTTGAATGGTGTTACTGCAGTTATCTGAAACAACTAGTGTTGAATGGTGGTACTGCAGTTATCTGAAACAACTGGTGTTGAATGGTGGTACTACAGTTATCTGAAACACAACTAGTGTTGAATGGTGTTACTGCAGTTATCTGAAACACAACTAGTGTTGAATGGTGTTTACTGCAGTTATCTGAAACACAACTGGTGTTGAATGGTGTTACTGCAGTTATCTGAAACACAACTAGTGTTGAATGGTGGTACTGCAGTTATCTGAAACACAACTAGTGTTGAATGGTGTTACTGCAGTTATCTGAAACACAACTAGTGTTGAATGGTGTTACTGCAGTTATCTGAAACACAACATGTGTTGAATGGTGTTACTGCAGTTATCTGAAACAACTAGTGTTGAATGGTGTTTACTGCAGTTATCTGAAACACAACTGGTGTTGAATGGTGTTACTACAGTTATCTGAAACAACTAGTGTTGAATGGTGTTACTACAGTTATCTGAAACACAACTAGTGTTGAATGGTGTTACTGCAGTTATCTGAAACACAACTAGTGTTGAATGGTGTTACTGCAGTTATCTGAAACACAACTAGTGTTGAATGGTGGTACTGCAGTTATCTGAAACAACTAGTGTTGAATGGTGGTACTGCAGTTATCTGAAACAACTAGTGTTGAATGGTGTTACTGCAGTTATCTGAAACACAACATGTGTTGAATGGTGTTTACTGCAGTTATCTGAAACAACTGGTGTTGAATGGTGGTACTGCAGTTATCTGAAACACAACTAGTGTTGAATGGTGTTACTGCAGTTATCTGAAACACAACATGTGTTGAATGGTGTTTACTGCAGTTATCTGAAACACAACTAGTGTTGAATGGTGTTTACTGCAGTTATCTGAAACACAACTAGTGTTGAATGGTGTTTACTGCAGTTATCTGAAACACAACTAGTGTTGAATGGTGGTACTACAGTTATCTGAAACAACTGGTGTTGAATGGTGGTACTGCAGTTATCTGAAACACAACTAGTGTTGAATGGTGTTACTGCAGTTATCTGAAACAACTGGTGTTGAATGGTGGTACTGCAGTTATCTGAAACACAACTAGTGTTGAATGGTGGTACTGCAGTTATCTGAAACACAACTAGTGTTGAATGGTGTTTACTGCAGTTATCTGAAACAACTAGTGTTGAATGGTGGTACTGCAGTTATCTGAAACAACTAGTGTTGAATGGTGTTTACTGCAGTTATCTGAAACAACTAGTGTTGAATGGTGGTACTGCAGTTATCTGAAACAACTGGTGTTGAATGGTGTTTACTGCAGTTATCTGAAACAACTGGTGTTGAATGGTGTTTACTGCAGTTATCTGAAACACAACTAGTGTTGAATGGTGTTTACTGCAGTTATCTGAAACAACTAGTGTTGAATGGTGTTTACTGCAGTTATCTGAAACAACTAGTGTTGAATGGTGGTACTGCAGTTATCTGAAACAACTAGTGTTGAATGGTGTTTACTGCAGTTATCTGAAACAACTAGTGTTGAATGGTGGTACTGCAGTTATCTGAAACAACTAGTGTTGAATGGTGTTACTACAGTTATCTGAAACACAACATGTGTTGAATGGTGTTTACTGCAGTTATCTGAAACACAACTAGTGTTGAATGGTGTTTACTGCAGTTATCTGAAGCAACTGGTGTTGAATGGTGTTACTGCAGTTATCTGAAACACAACTAGTGTTGAATGGTGGTACTGCAGTTATCTGAAACACAACTAGTGTTGAATGGTGTTACTGCAGTTATCTGAAACACAACATGTGTTGAATGGTGTTACTGCAGTTATCTGAAACACAACTAGTGTTGAATGGTGGTACTGCAGTTATCTGAAACACAACTAGTGTTGAATGGTGGTACTGCAGTTATCTGAAACACAACATGTGTTGAATGGTGTTACTGCAGTTATCTGAAACACAACTAGTGTTGAATGGTGTTACTGCAGTTATCTGAAACAACTGGTGTTGAATGGTGTTACTGGTTATCTGAAACACAACTAGTGTTGAATGGTGTTTACTGCAGTTATCTGAAACACAACATGTGTTGAATGGTGTTTACTGCAGTTATCTGAAACACAACTAGTGTTGAATGGTGTTTACTGCAGTTATCTGAAACACAACATGTGTTGAATGGTGTTTACTGCAGTTATCTGAAACAACTGGTGTTGAATGGTGTTTACTGCAGTTATCTGAAACAACTAGTGTTGAATGGTGGTACTGCAGTTATCTGAAACACAACATGTGTTGAATGGTGTTACTGCAGTTATCTGAAACACAACTAGTGTTGAATGGTGTTACTGCAGTTATCTGAAACAACTGGTGTTGAATGGTGTTACTGGTTATCTGAAACACAACTAGTGTTGAATGGTGTTTACTGCAGTTATCTGAAACACAACATGTGTTGAATGGTGTTTACTGCAGTTATCTGAAACACAACTAGTGTTGAATGGTGTTACTGCAGTTATCTGAAACAACTAGTGTTGAATGGTGGTACTGCAGTTATCTGAAACAACTGGTGTTGAATGGTGTTTACTGCAGTTATCTGAAACAACTGGTGTTGAATGGTGTTTACTGCAGTTATCTGAAAGACAACTAGTGTTGAATGGTGTTTACTGCAGTTATCTGAAACAACTAGTGTTGAATGGTGTTTCCTGCAGTTATCTGAAACAACTAGTGTTGAAAGGTGGTACTACAGTTATCTGAAACACAACTAGTGTTGAATGGTGGTACTGCAGTTATCTGAAACACAACTAGTGTTGAATGGTGGTACTGGTTATCTGAAACACAACTAGTGTTGAATGGTGTTTACTGCAGTTATCTGAAACAACTAGTGTTGAATGGTGTTTACTGCAGTTATCTGAAACAACTGGTGTTGAATGGTGGTACTACAGTTATCTGAAACAACTAGTGTTGAATGGTGTTACTGCAGTTATCTGAAACAACTAGTGTTGAATGGTGTTACTGCAGTTATCTGAAACACAACTAGTGTTGAATGGTGGTACTACAGTTATCTGAAACAACTAGTGTTGAATGGTGGTACTACAGTTATCTGAAACACAACTAGTGTTGAATGGTGTTTACTGCAGTTATCTGAAACACAACATGTGACTGCTGCCATGCCAGAGGAAGGATTTAGTGGTTACTATTTAGTAACAGGTGTACATAGTTTGGTCAGTACCTGGATGTTATGTCTCACCCAGACTGATCAGGCAAGCTCTGAACTCCTCACAGGGCAGTCTGCCAGACCTGTCCTGCAGGCAGCCACACAGCCACACACACAGGATCCATGGTGTCAGTAACAGTGAGCACGTTAGCTGAATGTCATTAGGATGGATTGTTGTTTTGATCTGTAATATTACAAACATTTGCCAAAATACTAAGTGAGTGAGTTCCAAATCACAAGCGGTCAAGGCCTTGAGTTAGATAAGTCACCTTCCTGGACTTAGAAACAATATAACAGTCATTACCACACAGGAACAGGACAGAGACACAGAGGGACACAGAGGGGTACACAACCCTGTCGAAGTGGGTTAGGGTCAGGGACACGGAGGGGTACACAACCCTGTCGAAGTGGGTTAGGGTCAGGGACACTGGAAAGACACGGAGGGACACAGAGGGGGACACAACCCTGTCGAAGTGGGTTAGGGCCAGGGACACTGGAAAGACACGGAGGGAAACAGAGGGGTACACAACCCTGTCGAAGTGGGTTAGGGTCAGGGACACTGGAAAGACACAGAGGAGTACACAACCCTGTCGAAGTGGGTTAGGGTCAGGGACACTGGAAAGACACAGAGGAGTACACAACCCTGTCGAAGTGGGTTAGGGTCAGGGACACTGGAAAGACACGGAGGGACACAGAGGGGTACACAACCCTGTTGAAGTGGGTTAGGGTCAGGGACACGGAGGGGTACACAACCCTGTCGAAGTGGGTTAGGGTCAGGGACACTGGAAAGACACGGAGGGACACAGAGGGGTACACAACCCTGTCGAAGTTGGTTAGGGTCAGGGACACGGAGGGGTACACAACCCTGTCGAAGTGGGTTAGGGTCAGGGACACTGGAAAGACACGGAGGAGTACACAACCCTGTCGAAGTGGGTTAGGGTCAGGGACACTGGAAAGACACAGAGGGGGACACAACCCTGTCAAAGTGGGTTAGAGGCAGGGACACTGGAAAGACACAGAGGGACACAGAGAGATACAGAGGGACACGGAGGGACACGAAGGGACACAGTACCCTGTCAAAGTGAGTGAAAGACTGGCGGAACTCGTTCATCTGTTGCTGGCTGATGCCTTTAGCGTCGCGCGTCAGAATCTGGGTCTCGATCTCATTGATGGTTCTAGCGATGGTGGTCAACAGCTGCTCCCAACCCACACGGATATGCTGCAGAGAGGGAGAGAGAGAGAGAGAGAGAGAGAGAGAGAGAGAGGGAGTGGGAGAGAGAGAGGGAGAGAGAGAGAGAGAGAGGAGGAAGAAGGCCAAGTCACAGGGTGGGATCTGGACCCCGGTCTACCGGGCACAAGGCCGAAGGCCAAGTCACAGGGTGGGATCTGAACCCTGTTCTACTGGGCACAAGGCTGAAGGACCAAGTCACAGGGTGGGATCTGAACCCTGTTCTACTGGGCACAAGGCCGAAGGCCAAGTCACAGGGTGGGATCTGAACCCCGGGCTACCGGGCACAAGTCACAGGGTGGGATCTGAACCCTGTTCTACCGGGCACAAGGCTGAAGGCCAAGTCACAAGGTGGGATCTGAAGCCTGTTCTACTGGGCACAAGGCCGAAGGCCAAGGCACAGGGTGGGATCTGAACCCCGGTCTACCGGGCACAAGGCTGAAGGCCAAGTCACAGGGTGGGATCTGAACCCCAGGCTACCGGGCACAAGTCACAGGGTGGGATCTGAACCACGGTCTACCGGGCACAAGGCTGAAAGCCAAGTCACAGGGTGGGATCTGAACCCTGTTCTACCGGGCACAAAGCTGAAGGCCAAGTCACAGGGTGGGATCTGAACCCTGTTCTACCGGGCACAAGGCTGAAGGCCAAGGCACAGGGTGGGATCTGAACCCCGGTCTACCGGGCACAAGGATGAAGGCCAAGTCATAGGGTGGGATCTGAACCCCAGGCTACCGGGCACAAGGCTGAAGGCCAAGTCACAGGGTGGGATCTGAACCCCGGTCTACCCGGGCACAAGGCTGAAGGCCAAGTCACAGGGTGGGATCTGAACCCCGGTCTACCCGGGCACAAGGCTGAAGGCCAAGTCACAGGGTGGGATCTGAACCCCGGTCTACTGGGCACAAGGCCGAAGGCCAAGTCACAGGGTGGGATCTGAACCCCAGGCTACTGGGCACAAGGCTGAAGGCCAAGTCACAGGGTGGGATCTGAACCCTGTTCTACTGGGCACAAGGCTGAAGGACCAAGTCACAGGGTGGGATCTGAACCCTGTTCTACTGGGCACAAGGCCGAAGGCCAAGTCACAGGGTGGGATCTGAACCCCGGGCTACCGGGCACAAGTCACAGGGTGGGATCTGAACCCTGTTCTACCGGGCACAAGGCTGAAGGCCAAGTCACAAGGTGGGATCTGAAGCCTGTTCTACTGGGCACAAGGCCGAAGGCCAAGTCACAGGGTGGGATCTGAACCCCAGGCTACCGGGCACAAGGCTGAAGGCCAAGTCACAGAGTGGAATCTGAACCCCGGTCTAACGGGCACAAGGCTGAAGGCCAAGTTACAGGGTGGGATCTGAACCCTGTTCTACCAGGCACAAGGCTGAAGGCCAAGTTACAGGGTGGGATCTGAACCCTGTTCTACCGGGCACAAGGCTGAAGGCCAAGTCACAGGGTGGGATCTGAACCCTGTTCTACCGGGCACAAGGCTGAAGGCCAAGTCACAGGGTGGGATCTGAACCCTGTTCTACTGGGCACAATGCCGAAGGCCAAGTCACAGGGTGGGATCTGAACCCCGGGTTACCGGGCACAAGTCACAGGGTGGGATCTGAACCCTGTTCTACCGGGCACAAGGCTGAAGGCCAAGTCACAAGGTGGGATCTGAAGCCTGTTCTACTGGGCACAAGGCCGAAGGCCAAGTCACAGGGTGGGATCTGAACCCCAGGCTACCGGGCACAAGGCTGAAGGCCAAGTCACAGAGTGGAATCTGAACCCCGGTCTAACGGGCACAAGGCTGAAGGCCAAGTTACAGGGTGGGATCTGAACCCTGTTCTACCAGGCACAAGGCTGAAGGCCAAGTTACAGGGTGGGATCTGAACCCTGTTCTACCGGGCACAAGGCTGAAGGCCAAGTCACAGGGTGGAATCTGAACCCTGTTCTACCGGGCACAAGGCTGAAGGCCAAGTAACAGGGTGGGATCTGAACCCTGTTCTACCTGGCACAAGGCTGAATGCCAAGTAACAGGGTGGGATCTGAACCCTGTTCTACCGGGCACAAGTCACAGGGTGGGATCTGAACCCTGTTCTACCGGGCACAAGTCACAGGGTGGGATCTGAACCCCGGTCTACCGGGCACAAGGCCGAAGGCCAAGTCCCAGGGTGGGATCTGAACCCTGCTCTACGTGGAAAAACAACAGCTTAACCATTAGGCCAAGAGTAGTAAGGTTTCGTGATCATAAAACAGATCCCAACAAGTTATTTGTGAGAATGATCTCTGAATCGTTCCAGTCCCACAATAAGCTACTCACCTCCATGGTGTAGTTGGTGTGTTTGTTGTCGAACACCAGGGACTCTTGGATGTGTTGATGGTCTCCCTCTAGCTTGTCGATGTTGGACTTGTAGTTGATGATGACCTGTTCAAACTGCTTCAGCTGACTCATCTGGTCCTCCAGAGAACCTCCGATGTCGACGGAACTACGACCGATCTCCTGGTGGAGAGAGGAGGAGAAAAAAACGTCGCCGTCACAATCGGACCAAAATGGCACCCTATTCCCTACATAGTGCACTACTTTTGCCTAGGGTCCGTAGGCCTCTGGTCAAAAGTAGTGACACTATATAAGGGGATAGGGAGCCATTTTGGAACGTAGAATTTGTGTTGGTGTTCAGAACATCCGCTGAGCTGCAGGCCAGTGTTTAGCATCTGTTGGTTGGTGGGTTGGTGGGTAATCAGTATGCAGCTTGGGTCCTAGGTGCCAGGGTTCGGTTGGTTGGTTGGTGGGTTGGTGGGTAATCAGTATGCAGCTTGGGCCCTAGGTGCCAGGGTTCGGTTGGTTGGTTGGTGGGTTGGTGGGTAATCAGTATGCAGCTTGGGTCCTAGGTGACAGGGTTCGGTTGGTTGGTGGGTTGGTGGGTAATCAGTATGCAGCTTGGGTCCTAGGTGCCAGGGTTCGGTTGGTTGGTGGGTTGGTGGGTACTCAGTATGCAGCTTGGGCCCTAGGTGCCAGGGTTCGGTTGGTTGGTGGGTTGGTGGGTAATCAGTATGCAGCTTGGGTCCTAGGTGCCAGGGTTCGGTTGGTTGGTTGGTGGGTTGGTGGGTAATCAGTATGCAGCTTGGGTCCTAGGTGCCAGGGTTCGGTTGGTTGGTGGGTTGGTGGGTAATCAGTATGCAGCTTGGGTCCTAGGTGCCAGGGTTCGGTTGGTTGGTGGGTTGGTGGGTAATCAGTATGCAGCTTGGGTCCTAGGTGCCAGGGTTCGGTTGGTTGGTGGGTTGGTGGGTAATCAGTATGCAGCTTGGGTCCTAGGTGCCAGGGTTCGGTTGGTTGGTTGGTGGGTTGGTGGGTAATCAGTATGCAGCTTGGGTCCTAGGTGCCAGGGTTCGGTTGGTTGGTGGGTTGGTGGGTAATCAGTATGCAGCTTGGGCCCTAGGTGCCAGGGTTCGGTTGGTTGGTTGGTTGGTTGGTGGGTAATCAGTATGCAGCTTGGGCCCTAGGTGCCAGGGTTCGGTTGGGGGATCAATTCCATTACCAGTACGTCCATTCAGGAAGTCAACTGAAACTCCAAATTCCAATAATATTTACTTCCTGAATGGACTGAATTTAAATGGAATTGATCCTCCCAACCCTAGAAGGTACAGATCCCTACAGGTGCACAGCACAGGAGGCAGGTGAGGGGAGGACAGCTCACAATAACGTCTGTAATGGACTGAACGGAGTAGAAACCAGGTGTTCGATTCCATTCATGTAGTTCTAGCCGCTTTAAAACTTCTAGAGGATAGGGGGCAGTATTTTGGCGTCCGGATGAAAAGCCCAAAGTAAAATGCCTGTTACTCAGGCCCAGAAGCTAGGATATGCATATTATTGGTTGATTTGGATAGAAAACACTCTAAAGTTTCAAAAAATGTTAAAATAATGATTGGGAGTATAACAGAACTGATTCTACAATGAGCCCGTCTAAGGTGCCGCCTGTTGTACATGACATGGCGTCAGGTGACCGAGGTCAGGACAGGTCTGTCTCACCTCCATCCTGGTCTGGATCCACGGTCCGATGATGTTGGCCTGGGCAGCAAACTGGCGTCTGAGACGTTCGTTGGCGTGCTGTCTGGCTAGTTCCTCCTGGAGAATACTGTTTCTCTGGGGAACCAGCTTCTTCACCTGATCAACGGGACAGAAAGGGTTAATCCCTGGTTAACACAATGGGACGGTTTCTTCATTTGAGTGCTTTTTTTAGTCTAGGACTTCATCTGTGTCTGGGAATCTGTCTATAGTTAACACAGGGTTTGTTCAATCACACTGATCCCTGGGGCTTTTTTATTATAGCCAAGCACAAAAACCCCCTGATTTAACTCATCAGTGAATCATCAAGCCGTTGATTAGTGAATCAGGTGTGTTAGCACTGGGCTGTAATGAAAGCCTGCTGTATACCATGAGGTTCTCCTGGATCGAGATTGAAGACCTTTAACACAAACATTCACAGTACAACACACACAAACATTCACAGTACAACACACACAGACATTCACAGTACAACACACACAAACATTCACAGTACAACACACACAGACATTCACAGTACAACACACACAGACATTCACAGTACAACACACACAAACATTCACAGTACAACACACACAAACATTCACAGTACAACACACACAGACATTCACAGTACAACACACACAAACAACAGACATTGTCTGCATCCCAAATGGATCTAGTTAAAATTAGTGCGCTATAATATATTATATTATAAGGAATCGGGTCCCATTTGGGACGCAGACAGTGTCCCTAGAGACGCTAGTAGCTACCTTGTCCCATTTAAGTCCTATCTCCGTCGGTGTGATGTCACTGTAGGGGTTGGTGAGGTTGGGGGAGATGCCGTAGCTCTGGGCTATCTTCTGCACCTCCGTGTAGATGCTCAGGATGGCCTGTCTCTCACAGTCAGCCTCCGGAAGGGTGGCCTTGAACTGGTCATGGGCTGAGATCAGGCTCTGCAGAGCGAGGTGGAGAGCAGACCGAGTTACAGAGGAACCGGCGTTGTCATCCGGCGTTCTGAGATGCCATGGTGTCAAACAAACACAGGCCAGACAGTCGGCGAATCAACACAGCATCATGTTACTATCTGATAGGTAACAATGGAAGGAACACAGCATCATGCTGCTATCTGATAGGAGACAAAGGAAGGGACACAGCATCATGTTATTATCTGATAGGAGACAATGGAAAGAACACAGCATCATGTTACTAAACTAAACATGTCTTTACCTGGATGTCATCCACAGTGTGAACTGTCTTTACCTGGATGTCATCCACAGTGTGAACTGTCTTTACCTGGATGTCATCCACAGTGTGAACTGTCTTTACCTGGATGTCATCCACAGTGTGAACTATAAACATGTCTTTACCTGGATGTCATCCACAGTGTGAACTATAAACATGTCTTTACCTGGATGTCATCCACAGTGTGAACTATGAACATGTCTTTACCTGGATGTCATCCACAGTGTGAACTGTCTTTACCTGGATGTCATCCACAGTGTGAACTATAAACATGTCTTTACCTGGATGTCATCCACAGTGTGAACTGTCTTTACCTGGATGTCATCCACAGTGTGAACTATGAACATGTCTTTACCTGGATGTCATCCACAGTGTGAACTGTCTTTACCTGGATGTCATCCACAGTGTGAACTATAAACATGTCTTTACCTGGATGTCATCCACAGTGTGAACTGTCTTTACCTGGATGTCATCCACAGTGTGAACTGTCTTTACCTGGATGTCATCCACAGTGTGAACTATGAACATGTCTTTACCTGGATGTCATCCACAGTGTGAACTGTCTTTACCTGGATGTCATCCACAGTGTGAACTGTCTTTACCTGGATGTCATCCACAGTGTGAACTATGAACATGTCTTTACCTGGATGTCATCCACAGTGTGAACTGTCTTTACCTGGATGTCATCCACAGTGTGAACTGTCTTTACCTGGATGTCATCCACAGTGTGAACTATGAACATGTCTTTACCTGGATGTCATCCACAGTGTGAACTATGAACATGTCTTTACTTGGATGTCATCCACAGTGTGAACTATAAACATGTCTTTACCTGGATGTCATCCACAGTGTGAACTGTCTTTACCTGGATGTCATCCACAGTGTGAACTGTCTTTACCTCGATGTCATCCACAGTGTGAACTATAAACATGTCTTTACCTGGACGTCATCCACAGTGTGAACTGTCTTTACCTGGATGTCATCCACAGTGTGAACTATGAACATGTATTTACCTGGATGTCATCCACAGTGTGAACTATAAATACGTCTTTACCTGGATGTCATCCACAGTGTGAACTATGAACATGTCTTTACCTGGATGTCATCCACAGTGTGAACTGTCTTTACCTGGATGTCATCCACAGTGTGAACTATAAACATGTCTTTACCTGGATGTCATCCACAGTGTGAACTATAAACATGTCTTTACCTGGATGTCATCCACAGTGTGAACTATGAACATGTCTTTACCTGGATGTCATCCACAGTGTGAACTGTCTTTACCTGGATGTCATCCACAGTGTGAACTATAAACATGTGTTTACCTGGATGTCATCCACAGTGTGAACTGTCTTTACCTGGATGTCATCCACAGTGTGAACTATGAACATGTCTTTACCTGGATGTCATCCACAGTGTGAACTGTCTTTACCTGGATGTCATCCACAGTGTGAACTATAAACATGTCTTTACCTGGATGTCATCCACAGTGTGAACTGTCTTTACCTGGATGTCATCCACAGTGTGAACTGTCTTTACCTGGATGTCATCCACAGTGTGAACTATGAACATGTCTTTACCTGGATGTCATCCACAGTGTGAACTGTCTTTACCTGGATGTCATCCACAGTGTGAACTGTCTTTACCTGGATGTCATCCACAGTGTGAACTATGAACATGTCTTTACCTGGATGTCATCCACAGTGTGAACTGTCTTTACCTGGATGTCATCCACAGTGTGAACTGTCTTTACCTGGATGTCATCCACAGTGTGAACTATGAACATGTCTTTACCTGGATGTCATCCACAGTGTGAACTATGAACATGTCTTTACTTGGATGTCATCCACAGTGTGAACTATAAACATGTCTTTACCTGGATGTCATCCACAGTGTGAACTGTCTTTACCTGGATGTCATCCACAGTGTGAACTGTCTTTACCTCGATGTCATCCACAGTGTGAACTATAAACATGTCTTTACCTGGACGTCATCCACAGTGTGAACTGTCTTTACCTGGATGTCATCCACAGTGTGAACTATGAACATGTATTTACCTGGATGTCATCCACAGTGTGAACTATAAATACGTCTTTACCTGGATGTCATCCACAGTGTGAACTATGAACATGTCTTTACCTGGATGTCATCCACAGTGTGAACTGTCTTTACCTGGATGTCATCCACAGTGTGAACTGTCTTTACCTGGATGTAATCCACAGTGTGAACTATGAACATGTCTTTACCTGGATGTCATCCACAGTGTGAACTGTCTTTACCTGGATGTCATCCACAGTGTGAACTATGAACATGTCTTTACCTGGATGTCATCCACAGTGTGAACTGTCTTTACCTGGATGTCATCCACAGTGTGAACTGTCTTTACCTGGATGTCATCCACAGTGTGAACTGTCTTTACCTGGATGTCATCCACAGTGTGAACTGTCTTTACCTGGATGTCATCCACAGTGTGAACTGTCTTTACCTGAATGTCATCCACAGTGTGAACTGTCTTTACCTGGATGTCATCCACAGTGTGAACATGTCTTTACCTGGATGTCATCCACAGTGTGAACTATGAACATGTCTTTACTTGGATGTCATCCACAGTGTGAACTATAAACATGTCTTTACCTGGATGTCATCCACAGTGTGAACTATGAACGTGTCTTTACGTGGATGTCATCCACAGTGTGAACTGTCTTTACCTGGATGTCATCCACAGTGTGAACTATGAACATGTCTTTACCTGGATGTCATCCACAGTGTGAAATGTCTTTACCTGGATGTCATCCACAGTGTGAACTGTCTTTACCTGGATGTCATCCACAGTGTGAACTATGAACATGTCTTTACCTGGATGTCATCCACAGTGTGAACTATGAACATGTCTTTACCTGGATGTCATCCACAGTGTGAACTATGAACATGTCTTTACCTGGATGTCATCCACAGTGTGAACTGTCTTTACCTGGATGTCATCCACAGTGTGAACTATGAACATGTCTTTACCTGGATGTCATCCACAGTGTGAACTATAAACATGTCTTTACCTGGATGTCATCCACAGTGTGAACTATGAACATGTATTTACCTGGATGTCATCCACAGTGTGAACTATAAATACGTCTTTACCTGGATGTCATCCACAGTGTGAACTATGAACATGTCTTTACCTGGATGTCATCCACAGTGTGAACTGTCTTTACCTGGATGTCATCCACAGTGTGAACTGTCTTTACCTGGATGTCATCCACAGTGTGAACTATGAACATGTCTTTACCTGGATGTCATCCACAGTGTGAACTGTCTTTACCTGGATGTCATCCACAGTGTGAACTATGAACATGTCTTTACCTGGATGTCATCCACAGTGTGAACTGTCTTTACCTGGATGTCATCCACAGTGTGAACTGTCTTTACCTGGATGTCATCCACAGTGTGAACTGTCTTTACCTGGATGTCATCCACAGTGTGAACTGTCTTTACCTGGATGTCATCCACAGTGTGAACTATGAACATGTCTTTACTTGGATGTCATCCACAGTGTGAACTATAAACATGTCTTTACCTGGATGTCATCCACAGTGTGAACTATGAACATGTCTTTACGTGGATGTCATCCACAGTGTGAACTGTCTTTACCTGGATGTCATCCACAGTGTGAACTATGAACATGTCTTTACCTGGATGTCATCCACAGTGTGAAATGTCTTTACCTGGATGTCATCCACAGTGTGAACTGTCTTTACCTGGATGTCATCCACAGTGTGAACTATGAACATGTCTTTACCTGGATGTCATCCACAGTGTGAACTATAAACATGTCTTTACCTGGATGTCATCCACAGTGTGAACTGTCTTTACCTGGATGTCATCCACAGTGTGAACATGTCTTTACCTGGATGTCATCCACAGTGTGAACTATAAACCCTGGATGTCATCCACAGTGTGAACTGTCTTTACCTGGATGTCATCCACAGTGTGAACTATGAACATGTCTTTACTTGGATGTCATCCACAGTGTGAACTATAAACATGTCTTTACCTGGATGTCATCCACAGTGTGAACTATGAACATGTCTTTACGTGGATGTCATCCACAGTGTGAACTGTCTTTACCTGGATGTCATCCACAGTGTGAACTATGAACATGTCTTTACCTGGATGTCATCCACAGTGTGAACTATGAACATGTCTTTTCCTGGATGTCATCCACAGTGTGAACTGTCTTTACCTGGATGTCATCCACAGTGTGAACTATAAACATGTCTTTACCTGGATGTCATCCACAGTGTGAACTGTCTTTACCTGGATGTCATCCACAGTGTGAACTATAAACATGTCTTTACCTGGATGTCATCCACAGTGTGAACTGTCTTTACCTGGATGTCATCCACAGTGTGAACTATGAACATGTCTTTACCTGGATGTCATCCACAGTGTGAACTATGAACATGTCTTTACCTGGATGTCATCCACAGTGTGAACTATAAACATGTCTTTACCTGGATGTCATCCACAGTGTGAACTATGAACATGTCTTTACCTGGATGTCATCCACAGTGTGAACTATGAACATGTCTTTACCTGGATGTCATCCACAGTGTGAACTATAAACATGTCTTTACCTGGATGTCATCCACAGTGTGAACTATAAACATGTCTTTACCTGGATGTCATCCACAGTGTGAACTATAAACATGTCTTTACCTGGATGTCATCCACAGTGTGAACTATAAACATGTCTTTACCCTGTATGTCATCCACAGTGTGAACATGTCTTTACCTGGATGTCATCCACAGTGTGAACATGTCTTTACCTGGCTGTCATCCACAGTGTGAACTGTCTTTACCTGGATGTCATCCACAGTGTGAACTGTCTTTACCTGGATGTCATCCACAGTGTGAACTGTCTTTACCTGGATGTCATCCACAGTGTGAACTATGAACATGTCTTTACTTGGATGTCATCCACAGTGTGAACTATAAACATGTCTTTACCTGGATGTCATCCACAGTGTGAACTATGAACATGTCTTTACGTGGATGTCATCCACAGTGTGAACTGTCTTTACCTGGATGTCATCCACAGTGTGAACTATGAACATGTCTTTACCTGGATGTCATCCACAGTGTGAAATGTCTTTACCTGGATGTCATCCAAAGTGTGAACTGTCTTTACCTGGATGTCATCCACAGTGTGAACTATGAACATGTCTTTACCTGGATGTCATCCACAGTGTGAACTGTCTTTACCTGGATGTCATCCACAGTGTGAACTATGAACATGTCTTTACCTGGATGTCATCCACAGTGTGAACTATAAACACGTCTTTACCTGGATGTCATCCACAGTGTGAACTATAAACATGTCTTTACCTGGATGTCATCCACAGTGTGAACTGTCTTTACCTGGATGTCATCCACAGTGTGAACATGTCTTTACCTGGATGTCATCCACAGTGTGAACTATAAACATGTCTTTACCTGGATGTCATCCACAGTGTGAACTATAAACATGTCTTTACCTGGATGTCATCCACAGTGTGAACTGTCTTTACCTGGATGTCATCCACAGTGTGAACATGTCTTTACCTGGATGTCATCCACAGTGTGAACTATAAACCCTGGATGTCATCCACGGTGTGAACATGTCTTTACCTGGATGTCATCCACAGTGTGAACATGTCTTTACCTGGATGTCATCCACAGTGTGAACTGTCTTTACCTGGATGTCATCCACAGTGTGAACTATGAACATGTCTTTACCTGGATGTCATCCACAGTGTGAACTATGAACATGTCTTTACCTGGATGTCATCCACAGTGTGAACTGTCTTTACCTGGATGTCATCCACAGTGTGAACTATGAACATGTCTTTACCTGGATGTCATCCACAGTGTGAACTATAAACATGTCTTTACCTGGATGTCATCCACAGTGTGAACTATAAACATGTCTTTACCTGGATGTCATCCACAGTGTGAACTATAAGCATGTCTTTACCTGGATGTCATCCACAGTGTGAACTATAAACATGTCTTTACCTGGATGTCATCCACAGTGTGAACTATAAACATGTCTTTACCCTGTATGTCATCCACAGTGTGAACATATCTTTACCTGGATGTCATCCACAGTGTGAACTATAAACCCTGGATGTCATCCACGGTGTGAACATGTCTTTACCTGGATGTCATCCACAGTGTGAACATGTCTTTACCTGGATGTCATCCACAGTGTGAACTGTCTTTACCTGGATGTCATCCACAGTGTGAACTGTCTTTACCTGGATGTCATCCACAGTGTGAACTGTCTTTACCTGGATGTCATCCACAGTGTGAACTGTCTTTACCTGGATGTCATCCACAGTGTGAACTATGAACATGTCTTTACCTGGATGTCATCCACAGTGTGAACTGTCTTTACCTGGATGTCATCCACAGTGTGAACTGTCTTTACCTGGATGTCATCCACAGTGTGAACTATGAACATGTCTTTACTTGGATGTCATCCACAGTGTGAACTATAAACATGTCTTTACCTGGATGTCATCCACAGTGTGAACTATGAACATGTCTTTACGTGGATGTCATCCACAGTGTGAACTGTCTTTACCTGGATGTCATCCACAGTGTGAACATGTCTTTACCTGGATGTCATCCACAGTGTGAACTATAAACCCTGGATGTCATCCACGGTGTGAACATGTCTTTACCTGGATGTCATCCACAGTGTGAACTATGAACATGTCTTTACCTGGATGTCATCCACAGTGTGAACTATAAACATGTCTTTACCTGGATGTCATCCACAGTGTGAACTGTCTTTACCTGGATGTCATCCACAGTGTGAACATGTCTTTACCTGGATGTCATCCACAGTGTGAACTATAAACCCTGGATGTCATCCACGGTGTGAACATGTCTTTACCTGGATGTCATCCACAGTGTGAACATGTCTTTACCTGGATGTCATCCACAGTGTGAAATGTCTTTACCTGGATGTCATCCACAGTGTGAACTGTCTTTACCTGGATGTCATCCACAGTGTGAACTATGAACATGTCTTTACCTGGATGTCATCCACAGTGTGAACTGTCTTTACCTGGATGTCATCCACAGTGTGAACTATGAACATGTCTTTACCTGGATGTCATCCACAGTGTGAACTATAAACATGTCTTTACCTGGATGTCATCCACAGTGTGAACTATAAACATGTCTTTACCTGGATGTCATCCACAGTGTGAACTGTCTTTACCTGGATGTCATCCACAGTGTGAACATGTCTTTACCTGGATGTCATCCACAGTGTGAACTATAAACCCTGGATGTCATCCACGGTGTGAACATGTCTTTACCTGGATGTCATCCACAGTGTGAACTATGAACATGTCTTTACCTGGATGTCATCCACAGTGTGAACTGTCTTTACCTGGATGTCATCCACAGTGTGAACTGTCTTTACCTGGATGTCATCCACAGTGTGAACTATGAACATGTCTTTACCTGGATGTCATCCACAGTGTGAACTGTCTTTACCTGGATGTCATCCACAGTGTGAACTATGAACATGTCTTTTCCTGGATGTCATCCACAGTGTGAACTGTCTTTACCTGGATGTCATCCACAGTGTGAACTATAAACATGTCTTTACCTGGATGTCATCCACAGTGTGAACTGTCTTTACCTGGATGTCATCCACAGTGTGAACTATGAACATGTCTTTACCTGGATGTCATCCACAGTGTGAACTATGAACATGTCTTTACCTGGATGTCATCCACAGTGTGAACTATAAACATGTCTTTACCTGGATGTCATCCACAGTGTGAACTATAAACATGTCTTTACCTGGATGTCATCCACAGTGTGAACTGTCTTTACCTGGATGTCATCCACAGTGTGAACTATAAACATGTCTTTACCTGGATGTCATCCACAGTGTGAACTGTCTTTACCTGGATGTCATCCACAGTGTGAACTATGAACATGTCTTTACCTGGATGTCATCCACAGTGTGAACTATGAACATGTCTTTACCTGGATGTCATCCACAGTGTGAACTATAAGCATGTCTTTACCTGGATGTCATCCACAGTGTGAACTATAAACATGTCTTTACCTGGATGTCATCCACAGTGTGAACTATAAACATGTCTTTACCCTGTATGTCATCCACAGTGTGAACATGTCTTTACCTGGATGTCATCCACAGTGTGAACATGTCTTTACCTGGATGTCATCCACAGTGTGAACTGTCTTTACCTGGATGTCATCCACAGTGTGAACTGTCTTTACCTGGATGTCATCCACAGTGTGAACTGTCTTTACCTGGATGTCATCCACAGTGTGAACTGTCTTTACCTGGATGTCATCCACAGTGTGAACTATGAACATGTCTTTACCTGGATGTCATCCACAGTGTGAACTGTCTTTACCTGGATGTCATCCACAGTGTGAACTGTCTTTACCTGGATGTCATCCACAGTGTGAACTATGAACATGTCTTTACTTGGATGTCATCCACAGTGTGAACTATAAACATGTCTTTACCTGGATGTCATCCACAGTGTGAACTATGAACATGTCTTTACGTGGATGTCATCCACAGTGTGAACTGTCTTTACCTGGATGTCATCCACAGTGTGAACTATGAACATGTCTTTACCTGGATGTCATCCACAGTGTGAAATGTCTTTACCTGGATGTCATCCAAAGTGTGAACTGTCTTTACCTGGATGTCATCCACAGTGTGAACTATAAACATGTCTTTACCTGGATGTCATCCACAGTGTGAACTATAAACATGTCTTTACCTGGATGTCATCCACAGTGTGAACTATACACATGTCTTTACCCTGTATGTCATCCACAGTGTGAACATGTCTTTACCTGGATGTCATCCACAGTGTGAACTGTCTTTACCTGGATGTCATCCACAGTGTGAACTATAAACATGTCTTTACCTGGATGTCATCCACAGTGTGAACTATAAACATGTCTTTACCTGGATGTCATCCACAGTGTGAACTATGAACATGTCTTTACCTGGATGTCATCCACAGTGTGAACTGTCTTTACCTGGATGTCATCCACAGTGTGAACTATGAACATGTCTTTACCTGGATGTCATCCACAGTGTGAACTATAAACATGTCTTTACCTGGATGTCATCCACAGTGTGAACTGTCTTTACCTGGATGTCATCCACAGTGTGAACTATGAACATGTCTTTACTTGGATGTCATCCACAGTGTGAACTGTCTTTACCTGGATGTCATCCACAGTGTGAACTATAAACATGTCTTTACCTGGATGTCATCCACAGTGTGAACTATAAACATGTCTTTACCTGGATGTCATCCACAGTGTGAACTGTCTTTACCTGGATGTCATCCACAGTGTGAACATGTCTTTACCTGGATGTCATCCACAGTGTGAACTATAAACCCTGGATGTCATCCACGGTGTGAACATGTCTTTACCTGGATGTCATCCACAGTGTGAACTATGAACATGTCTTTACCTGGATGTCATCCACAGTGTGAACTATAAACATGTCTTTACCTGGATGTCATCCACAGTGTGAACTGTCTTTACCTGGATGTCATCCACAGTGTGAACTATGAACATGTCTTTACCTGGATGTCATCCACAGTGTGAACTATGAACATGTCTTTACCTGGATGTCATCCACAGTGTGAACTATAAACATGTCTTTACCTGGATGTCATCCACAGTGTGAACTGTCTTTACCTGGATGTCATCCACAGTGTGAACTATAAACATGTCTTTACCTGGATGTCATCCACAGTGTGAACTGTCTTTACCTGGATGTCATCCACAGTGTGAACTATGAACATGTCTTTACCTGGATGTCATCCACAGTGTGAACTATGAACATGTCTTTACCTGGATGTCATCCACAGTGTGAACTATAAACATGTCTTTACCTGGATGTCATCCACAGTGTGAACTATGAACATGTCTTTACCTGGATGTCATCCACAGTGTGAACTATGAACATGTCTTTACCTGGATGTCATCCACAGTGTGAACTATGAACATGTCTTTACCTGGATGTCATCCACAGTGTGAACTATGAACATGTCTTTACCTGGATGTCATCCACAGTGTTAACTATAAACATGTCTTTACCTGGATGTCATCCACAGTGTGAACTGTCTTTACCTGGATGTCATCCACAGTGTGAACTATAAACATGTCTTTACCTGGATGTCATCCACAGTGTGAACTATAAACATGTCTTTACCCTGTATGTCATCCACAGTGTGAACATGTCTTTACCTGGATGTCATCCACAGTGTGAACTATAAACCCTGGATGTCATCCACGGTGTGAACATGTCTTTACCTGGATGTCATCCACAGTGTGAACATGTCTTTACCTGGATGTCATCCACAGTGTGAACTGTCTTTACCTGGATGTCATCCACAGTGTGAACATGTCTTTACCTGGATGTCATCCACAGTGTGAACTGTCTTTACCTGGATGTCATCCACAGTGTGAACTATAAACATGTCTTTACCTGGATGTCATCCACAGTGTGAACTATAAACATGTCTTTACCTGGATGTCATCCACAGTGTGAACTGTCTTTACCTGGATGTCATCCACAGTGTGAACATGTCTTTACCTGGATGTCATCCACAGTGTGAACTATAAACCCTGGATGTCATCCACGGTGTGAACATGTCTTTACCTGGATGTCATCCACAGTGTGAACTATGAACATGTCTTTACCTGGATGTCATCCACAGTGTGAACTATAAACATGTCTTTACCTGGATGTCATCCACAGTGTGAACTGTCTTTACCTGGATGTCATCCACAGTGTGAACTATGAACATGTCTTTACCTGGATGTCATCCACAGTGTGAACTATGAACATGTCTTTACCTGGATGTCATCCACAGTGTGAACTATAAACATGTCTTTACCTGGATGTCATCCACAGTGTGAACTGTCTTTACCTGGATGTCATCCACAGTGTGAACTATAAACATGTCTTTACCTGGATGTCATCCACAGTGTGAACTGTCTTTACCTGGATGTCATCCACAGTGTGAACTATGAACATGTCTTTACCTGGATGTCATCCACAGTGTGAACTATGAACATGTCTTTACCTGGATGTCATCCACAGTGTGAACTATAAACATGTCTTTACCTGGATGTCATCCACAGTGTGAACTATGAACATGTCTTTACCTGGATGTCATCCACAGTGTGAACTATGAACATGTCTTTACCTGGATGTCATCCACAGTGTGAACTATGAACATGTCTTTACCTGGATGTCATCCACAGTGTGAACTATGAACATGTCTTTACCTGGATGTCATCCACAGTGTTAACTATAAACATGTCTTTACCTGGATGTCATCCACAGTGTGAACTGTCTTTACCTGGATGTCATCCACAGTGTGAACTATAAACATGTCTTTACCTGGATGTCATCCACAGTGTGAACTATAAACATGTCTTTACCCTGTATGTCATCCACAGTGTGAACATGTCTTTACCTGGATGTCATCCACAGTGTGAACTATAAACCCTGGATGTCATCCACGGTGTGAACATGTCTTTACCTGGATGTCATCCACAGTGTGAACATGTCTTTACCTGGATGTCATCCACAGTGTGAACTGTCTTTACCTGGATGTCATCCACAGTGTGAACATGTCTTTACCTGGATGTCATCCACAGTGTGAACTGTCTTTACCTGGATGTCATCCACAGTGTGAACTGTCTTTACCTGGATGTCATCCACAGTGTGAACTGTCTTTACCTGGATGTCATCCACAGTGTGAACTATGAACATGTCTTTACCTGGATGTCATCCACAGTGTGAACTGTCTTTACCTGGATGTCATCCACAGTGTGAACTGTCTTTACCTGGATGTCATCCACAGTGTGAACTATGAACATGTCTTTACTTGGATGTCATCCACAGTGTGAACTATAAACATGTCTTTACCTGGATGTCATCCACAGTGTGAACTGTCTTTACCTGGATGTCATCCACAGTGTGAACATGTCTTTACCTGGATGTCATCCACAGTGTGAACTATAAACCCTGGATGTCATCCACGGTGTGAACATGTCTTTACCTGGATGTCATCCACAGTGTGAACTATAAACCCTGGATGTCATCCACGGTGTGAACTATGAACATGTCTTTACCTGGATGTCATCCACAGTGTGAACTATGAACATGTCTTTACTTGGATGTCATCCACAGTGTGAACTATAAACATGTCTTTACCTGGATGTCATCCACAGTGTGAACTGTCTTTACCTGGATGTCATCCACGGTGTGAACATGTCTTTACCTGGATGTCATCCACAGTGTGAACTGTCTTTACCTGGATGTCATCCACAGTGTGAACTATAAACATGTCTTTACCTGGATGTCATCCACAGTGTGAACTGTCTTTACCTGGATGTCATCCACGGTGTGAACATGTCTTTACCTGGATGTCATCCACAGTGTGAACATGTCTTTACCTGGATGTCATCCACAGTGTGAACTGTCTTTACCTGGATGTCATCCACAGTGTGAACATGTCTTTACCTGGATGTCATCCACAGTGTGAACTATAAACCCTGGATGTCATCCACGGTGTGAACATGTCTTTACCTGGATGTCATCCACAGTGTGAACATGTCTTTACCTGGATGTCATCCACAGTGTGAACTATGAACATGTCTTTACCTGGATGTCATCCACAGTGTGAACTGTCTTTACCTGGATGTCATCCACAGTGTGAACTGTCTTTACCTGGATGTCATCCACAGTGTGAACTATGAACATGTCTTTACCTGGATGTCATCCACAGTGTGAACTGTCTTTACCTGGATGTCATCCACAGTGTGAACTATGAACATGTCTTTTCCTGGATGTCATCCACAGTGTGAACTGTCTTTACCTGGATGTCATCCACAGTGTGAACTATAAACATGTCTTTACCTGGATGTCATCCACAGTGTGAACTGTCTTTACCTGGATGTCATCCACAGTGTGAACTATGAACATGTCTTTACCTGGATGTCATCCACAGTGTGAACTGTCTTTACCTGGATGTCATCCACAGTGTGAACTGTCTTTACCTGGATGTCATCCACAGTGTGAACTATGAACATGTCTTTACCTGGATGTCATCCACAGTGTGAACTGTCTTTACCTGGATGTCATCCACAGTGTGAACTATGAACATGTCTTTACCTGGATGTCATCCACAGTGTGAACTATGAACATGTCTTTACCTGGATGTCATCCACAGTGTGAACTATAAACATGTCTTTACTTGGATGTCATCCACAGTGTGAACTATGAACATGTCTTTACCTGGATGTCATCCACAGTGTGAACTATAAACATGTCTTTACCTGGATGTCATCCACAGTGTGAACTATAAACATGTCTTTACCTGGATGTCATCCACAGTGTGAACTATGAACATGTCTTTACCTGGATGTCATCCACAGTGTGAACTATAAACATGTCTTTACCTGGATGTCATCCACAGTGTGAACTGTCTTTACCCTGTATGTCATCCACAGTGTGAACATGTCTTTACCTGGATGTCATCCACAGTGTGAACTATAAACCCTGGATGTCATCCACGGTGTGAACATGTCTTTACCTGGATATCATCCACAGTGTGAACATGTCTTTACCTGGATGTCATCCACAGTGTGAACTATGAACATGCCTTTACCTGGATGTCATCCACAGTGTGAACTATGAACATGTCTTTACCTGGATGTCATCCACAGTGTGAACTATGAACATGTCTTTACCTGGATGTCATCCACAGTGTGAACTGTCTTTACCTGGATGTCATCCACAGTGTGAACTGTCTTTACCTCGATGTCATCCACAGTGTGAACTATGAACATGTCTTTACCTGGATGTCATCCACAGTGTGAACTGTCTTTACCTGGATGTCATCCACAGTGTGAACTATGAACATGTCTTTTCCTGGATGTCATCCACAGTGTGAACTGTCTTTACCTGGATGTCATCCACAGTGTGAACTATAAACATGTCTTTACCTGGATGTCATCCACAGTGTGAACTATAAACATGTCTTTACCTGGATGTCATCCACAGTGTGAACTATAAGCATGTCTTTACCTGGATGTCATCCACAGTGTGAACTATAAACATGTCTTTACCTGGATGTCATCCACAGTGTGAACTGTCTTTACCTGGATGTCATCCACAGTGTGAACTATGAACATGTCTTTACCTGGATGTCATCCACAGTGTGAACTATAAACCCTGGATGTCATCCACGGTGTGAACATGTCTTTACCTGGATGTCATCCACAGTGTGAACATGTCTTTACCTGGATGTCATCCACAGTGTGAACTGTCTTTACCTGGATGTCATCCACAGTGTGAACTGTCTTTACCTGGATGTCATCCACAGTGTGAACTATAAACATGTCTTTACCTGGATGTCATCCACAGTGTGAACTGTCTTTACCTGGATGTCATCCACAGTGTGAACTGTCTTTACCTGGATGTCATCCACAGTGTGAACTATGAACATGTCTTTACCTGGATGTCATCCACAGTGTGAACTATAAACATGTCTTTACCTGGATGTCATCCACAGTGTGAACTATGAACATGTATTTACCTGGATGTCATCCACAGTGTGAACTATAAATACGTCTTTACCTGGATGTCATCCACAGTGTGAACTATGAACATGTCTTTACCTGGATGTCATCCACAGTGTGAACTGTCTTTACCTGGATGTCATCCACAGTGTGAACTGTCTTTACCTGGATGTCATCCACAGTGTGAACTATGAACATGTCTTTACCTGGATGTCATCCACAGTGTGAACTGTCTTTACCTGGATGTCATCCACAGTGTGAACTATGAACATGTCTTTACCTGGATGTCATCCACAGTGTGAACTGTCTTTACCTGGATGTCATCCACAGTGTGAACTGTCTTTACCTGGATGTCATCCACAGTGTGAACTGTCTTTACCTGGATGTCATCCACAGTGTGAACTGTCTTTACCTGGATGTCATCCACAGTGTGAACTATGAACATGTCTTTACTTGGATGTCATCCACAGTGTGAACTATAAACATGTCTTTACCTGGATGTCATCCACAGTGTGAACTATGAACATGTCTTTACGTGGATGTCATCCACAGTGTGAACTGTCTTTACCTGGATGTCATCCACAGTGTGAACTATGAACATGTCTTTACCTGGATGTCATCCACAGTGTGAAATGTCTTTACCTGGATGTCATCCACAGTGTGAACTGTCTTTACCTGGATGTCATCCACAGTGTGAACTATGAACATGTCTTTACCTGGATGTCATCCACAGTGTGAACTATAAACATGTCTTTACCTGGATGTCATCCACAGTGTGAACTGTCTTTACCTGGATGTCATCCACAGTGTGAACATGTCTTTACCTGGATGTCATCCACAGTGTGAACTATAAACCCTGGATGTCATCCACAGTGTGAACTGTCTTTACCTGGATGTCATCCACAGTGTGAACTATGAACATGTCTTTACTTGGATGTCATCCACAGTGTGAACTATAAACATGTCTTTACCTGGATGTCATCCACAGTGTGAACTATGAACATGTCTTTACGTGGATGTCATCCACAGTGTGAACTGTCTTTACCTGGATGTCATCCACAGTGTGAACTATGAACATGTCTTTACCTGGATGTCATCCACAGTGTGAACTATGAACATGTCTTTTCCTGGATGTCATCCACAGTGTGAACTGTCTTTACCTGGATGTCATCCACAGTGTGAACTATAAACATGTCTTTACCTGGATGTCATCCACAGTGTGAACTGTCTTTACCTGGATGTCATCCACAGTGTGAACTATAAACATGTCTTTACCTGGATGTCATCCACAGTGTGAACTGTCTTTACCTGGATGTCATCCACAGTGTGAACTATGAACATGTCTTTACCTGGATGTCATCCACAGTGTGAACTATGAACATGTCTTTACCTGGATGTCATCCACAGTGTGAACTATAAACATGTCTTTACCTGGATGTCATCCACAGTGTGAACTATGAACATGTCTTTACCTGGATGTCATCCACAGTGTGAACTATGAACATGTCTTTACCTGGATGTCATCCACAGTGTGAACTATAAACATGTCTTTACCTGGATGTCATCCACAGTGTGAACTATAAACATGTCTTTACCTGGATGTCATCCACAGTGTGAACTATAAACATGTCTTTACCTGGATGTCATCCACAGTGTGAACTATAAACATGTCTTTACCCTGTATGTCATCCACAGTGTGAACATGTCTTTACCTGGATGTCATCCACAGTGTGAACATGTCTTTACCTGGCTGTCATCCACAGTGTGAACTGTCTTTACCTGGATGTCATCCACAGTGTGAACTGTCTTTACCTGGATGTCATCCACAGTGTGAACTGTCTTTACCTGGATGTCATCCACAGTGTGAACTATGAACATGTCTTTACTTGGATGTCATCCACAGTGTGAACTATAAACATGTCTTTACCTGGATGTCATCCACAGTGTGAACTATGAACATGTCTTTACGTGGATGTCATCCACAGTGTGAACTGTCTTTACCTGGATGTCATCCACAGTGTGAACTATGAACATGTCTTTACCTGGATGTCATCCACAGTGTGAAATGTCTTTACCTGGATGTCATCCAAAGTGTGAACTGTCTTTACCTGGATGTCATCCACAGTGTGAACTATGAACATGTCTTTACCTGGATGTCATCCACAGTGTGAACTGTCTTTACCTGGATGTCATCCACAGTGTGAACTATGAACATGTCTTTACCTGGATGTCATCCACAGTGTGAACTATAAACACGTCTTTACCTGGATGTCATCCACAGTGTGAACTATAAACATGTCTTTACCTGGATGTCATCCACAGTGTGAACTGTCTTTACCTGGATGTCATCCACAGTGTGAACATGTCTTTACCTGGATGTCATCCACAGTGTGAACTATAAACATGTCTTTACCTGGATGTCATCCACAGTGTGAACTATAAACATGTCTTTACCTGGATGTCATCCACAGTGTGAACTGTCTTTACCTGGATGTCATCCACAGTGTGAACATGTCTTTACCTGGATGTCATCCACAGTGTGAACTATAAACCCTGGATGTCATCCACGGTGTGAACATGTCTTTACCTGGATGTCATCCACAGTGTGAACATGTCTTTACCTGGATGTCATCCACAGTGTGAACTGTCTTTACCTGGATGTCATCCACAGTGTGAACTATGAACATGTCTTTACCTGGATGTCATCCACAGTGTGAACTATGAACATGTCTTTACCTGGATGTCATCCACAGTGTGAACTGTCTTTACCTGGATGTCATCCACAGTGTGAACTATGAACATGTCTTTACCTGGATGTCATCCACAGTGTGAACTATAAACATGTCTTTACCTGGATGTCATCCACAGTGTGAACTATAAACATGTCTTTACCTGGATGTCATCCACAGTGTGAACTATAAGCATGTCTTTACCTGGATGTCATCCACAGTGTGAACTATAAACATGTCTTTACCTGGATGTCATCCACAGTGTGAACTATAAACATGTCTTTACCCTGTATGTCATCCACAGTGTGAACATATCTTTACCTGGATGTCATCCACAGTGTGAACTATAAACCCTGGATGTCATCCACGGTGTGAACATGTCTTTACCTGGATGTCATCCACAGTGTGAACTATGAACATGTCTTTACCTGGATGTCATCCACAGTGTGAACTATAAACATGTCTTTACCTGGATGTCATCCACAGTGTGAACTGTCTTTACCTGGATGTCATCCACAGTGTGAACATGTCTTTACCTGGATGTCATCCACAGTGTGAACTATAAACCCTGGATGTCATCCACGGTGTGAACATGTCTTTACCTGGATGTCATCCACAGTGTGAACATGTCTTTACCTGGATGTCATCCACAGTGTGAAATGTCTTTACCTGGATGTCATCCACAGTGTGAACTGTCTTTACCTGGATGTCATCCACAGTGTGAACTATGAACATGTCTTTACCTGGATGTCATCCACAGTGTGAACTGTCTTTACCTGGATGTCATCCACAGTGTGAACTATGAACATGTCTTTACCTGGATGTCATCCACAGTGTGAACTATAAACATGTCTTTACCTGGATGTCATCCACAGTGTGAACTATAAACATGTCTTTACCTGGATGTCATCCACAGTGTGAACTGTCTTTACCTGGATGTCATCCACAGTGTGAACATGTCTTTACCTGGATGTCATCCACAGTGTGAACTATAAACCCTGGATGTCATCCACGGTGTGAACATGTCTTTACCTGGATGTCATCCACAGTGTGAACTATGAACATGTCTTTACCTGGATGTCATCCACAGTGTGAACTGTCTTTACCTGGATGTCATCCACAGTGTGAACTGTCTTTACCTGGATGTCATCCACAGTGTGAACTATGAACATGTCTTTACCTGGATGTCATCCACAGTGTGAACTGTCTTTACCTGGATGTCATCCACAGTGTGAACTATGAACATGTCTTTTCCTGGATGTCATCCACAGTGTGAACTGTCTTTACCTGGATGTCATCCACAGTGTGAACTATAAACATGTCTTTACCTGGATGTCATCCACAGTGTGAACTGTCTTTACCTGGATGTCATCCACAGTGTGAACTATGAACATGTCTTTACCTGGATGTCATCCACAGTGTGAACTATGAACATGTCTTTACCTGGATGTCATCCACAGTGTGAACTATAAACATGTCTTTACCTGGATGTCATCCACAGTGTGAACTATAAACATGTCTTTACCTGGATGTCATCCACAGTGTGAACTGTCTTTACCTGGATGTCATCCACAGTGTGAACTATAAACATGTCTTTACCTGGATGTCATCCACAGTGTGAACTGTCTTTACCTGGATGTCATCCACAGTGTGAACTATGAACATGTCTTTACCTGGATGTCATCCACAGTGTGAACTATGAACATGTCTTTACCTGGATGTCATCCACAGTGTGAACTATAAGCATGTCTTTACCTGGATGTCATCCACAGTGTGAACTATAAACATGTCTTTACCTGGATGTCATCCACAGTGTGAACTATAAACATGTCTTTACCCTGTATGTCATCCACAGTGTGAACATGTCTTTACCTGGATGTCATCCACAGTGTGAACATGTCTTTACCTGGATGTCATCCACAGTGTGAACTGTCTTTACCTGGATGTCATCCACAGTGTGAACTGTCTTTACCTGGATGTCATCCACAGTGTGAACTGTCTTTACCTGGATGTCATCCACAGTGTGAACTGTCTTTACCTGGATGTCATCCACAGTGTGAACTATGAACATGTCTTTACCTGGATGTCATCCACAGTGTGAACTGTCTTTACCTGGATGTCATCCACAGTGTGAACTGTCTTTACCTGGATGTCATCCACAGTGTGAACTATGAACATGTCTTTACTTGGATGTCATCCACAGTGTGAACTATAAACATGTCTTTACCTGGATGTCATCCACAGTGTGAACTATGAACATGTCTTTACGTGGATGTCATCCACAGTGTGAACTGTCTTTACCTGGATGTCATCCACAGTGTGAACTATGAACATGTCTTTACCTGGATGTCATCCACAGTGTGAAATGTCTTTACCTGGATGTCATCCAAAGTGTGAACTGTCTTTACCTGGATGTCATCCACAGTGTGAACTATAAACATGTCTTTACCTGGATGTCATCCACAGTGTGAACTATAAACATGTCTTTACCTGGATGTCATCCACAGTGTGAACTATAAACATGTCTTTACCCTGTATGTCATCCACAGTGTGAACATGTCTTTACCTGGATGTCATCCACAGTGTGAACTGTCTTTACCTGGATGTCATCCACAGTGTGAACTATAAACATGTCTTTACCTGGATGTCATCCACAGTGTGAACTATAAACATGTCTTTACCTGGATGTCATCCACAGTGTGAACTATGAACATGTCTTTACCTGGATGTCATCCACAGTGTGAACTGTCTTTACCTGGATGTCATCCACAGTGTGAACTATGAACATGTCTTTACCTGGATGTCATCCACAGTGTGAACTATAAACATGTCTTTACCTGGATGTCATCCACAGTGTGAACTGTCTTTACCTGGATGTCATCCACAGTGTGAACTATGAACATGTCTTTACTTGGATGTCATCCACAGTGTGAACTGTCTTTACCTGGATGTCATCCACAGTGTGAACTATAAACATGTCTTTACCTGGATGTCATCCACAGTGTGAACTATAAACATGTCTTTACCTGGATGTCATCCACAGTGTGAACTGTCTTTACCTGGATGTCATCCACAGTGTGAACATGTCTTTACCTGGATGTCATCCACAGTGTGAACTATAAACCCTGGATGTCATCCACGGTGTGAACATGTCTTTACCTGGATGTCATCCACAGTGTGAACTATGAACATGTCTTTACCTGGATGTCATCCACAGTGTGAACTATAAACATGTCTTTACCTGGATGTCATCCACAGTGTGAACTGTCTTTACCTGGATGTCATCCACAGTGTGAACTATGAACATGTCTTTACCTGGATGTCATCCACAGTGTGAACTATGAACATGTCTTTACCTGGATGTCATCCACAGTGTGAACTATAAACATGTCTTTACCTGGATGTCATCCACAGTGTGAACTGTCTTTACCTGGATGTCATCCACAGTGTGAACTATAAACATGTCTTTACCTGGATGTCATCCACAGTGTGAACTGTCTTTACCTGGATGTCATCCACAGTGTGAACTATGAACATGTCTTTACCTGGATGTCATCCACAGTGTGAACTATGAACATGTCTTTACCTGGATGTCATCCACAGTGTGAACTATAAACATGTCTTTACCTGGATGTCATCCACAGTGTGAACTATGAACATGTCTTTACCTGGATGTCATCCACAGTGTGAACTATGAACATGTCTTTACCTGGATGTCATCCACAGTGTGAACTATGAACATGTCTTTACCTGGATGTCATCCACAGTGTGAACTATGAACATGTCTTTACCTGGATGTCATCCACAGTGTTAACTATAAACATGTCTTTACCTGGATGTCATCCACAGTGTGAACTGTCTTTACCTGGATGTCATCCACAGTGTGAACTATAAACATGTCTTTACCTGGATGTCATCCACAGTGTGAACTATAAACATGTCTTTACCCTGTATGTCATCCACAGTGTGAACATGTCTTTACCTGGATGTCATCCACAGTGTGAACTATAAACCCTGGATGTCATCCACGGTGTGAACATGTCTTTACCTGGATGTCATCCACAGTGTGAACATGTCTTTACCTGGATGTCATCCACAGTGTGAACTGTCTTTACCTGGATGTCATCCACAGTGTGAACATGTCTTTACCTGGATGTCATCCACAGTGTGAACTGTCTTTACCTGGATGTCATCCACAGTGTGAACTATAAACATGTCTTTACCTGGATGTCATCCACAGTGTGAACTATAAACATGTCTTTACCTGGATGTCATCCACAGTGTGAACTGTCTTTACCTGGATGTCATCCACAGTGTGAACATGTCTTTACCTGGATGTCATCCACAGTGTGAACTATAAACCCTGGATGTCATCCACGGTGTGAACATGTCTTTACCTGGATGTCATCCACAGTGTGAACTATGAACATGTCTTTACCTGGATGTCATCCACAGTGTGAACTATAAACATGTCTTTACCTGGATGTCATCCACAGTGTGAACTGTCTTTACCTGGATGTCATCCACAGTGTGAACTATGAACATGTCTTTACCTGGATGTCATCCACAGTGTGAACTATGAACATGTCTTTACCTGGATGTCATCCACAGTGTGAACTATAAACATGTCTTTACCTGGATGTCATCCACAGTGTGAACTGTCTTTACCTGGATGTCATCCACAGTGTGAACTATAAACATGTCTTTACCTGGATGTCATCCACAGTGTGAACTGTCTTTACCTGGATGTCATCCACAGTGTGAACTATGAACATGTCTTTACCTGGATGTCATCCACAGTGTGAACTATGAACATGTCTTTACCTGGATGTCATCCACAGTGTGAACTATGAACATGTCTTTACCTGGATGTCATCCACAGTGTGAACTATGAACATGTCTTTACCTGGATGTCATCCACAGTGTGAACTATGAACATGTCTTTACCTGGATGTCATCCACAGTGTGAACTATGAACATGTCTTTACCTGGATGTCATCCACAGTGTTAACTATAAACATGTCTTTACCTGGATGTCATCCACAGTGTGAACTGTCTTTACCTGGATGTCATCCACAGTGTGAACTATAAACATGTCTTTACCTGGATGTCATCCACAGTGTGAACTATAAACATGTCTTTACCCTGTATGTCATCCACAGTGTGAACATGTCTTTACCTGGATGTCATCCACAGTGTGAACTATAAACCCTGGATGTCATCCACGGTGTGAACATGTCTTTACCTGGATGTCATCCACAGTGTGAACATGTCTTTACCTGGATGTCATCCACAGTGTGAACTGTCTTTACCTGGATGTCATCCACAGTGTGAACATGTCTTTACCTGGATGTCATCCACAGTGTGAACTGTCTTTACCTGGATGTCATCCACAGTGTGAACTGTCTTTACCTGGATGTCATCCACAGTGTGAACTGTCTTTACCTGGATGTCATCCACAGTGTGAACTATGAACATGTCTTTACCTGGATGTCATCCACAGTGTGAACTGTCTTTACCTGGATGTCATCCACAGTGTGAACTGTCTTTACCTGGATGTCATCCACAGTGTGAACTATGAACATGTCTTTACTTGGATGTCATCCACAGTGTGAACTATAAACATGTCTTTACCTGGATGTCATCCACAGTGTGAACTGTCTTTACCTGGATGTCATCCACAGTGTGAACATGTCTTTACCTGGATGTCATCCACAGTGTGAACTATAAACCCTGGATGTCATCCACGGTGTGAACATGTCTTTACCTGGATGTCATCCACAGTGTGAACTATAAACCCTGGATGTCATCCACGGTGTGAACTATGAACATGTCTTTACCTGGATGTCATCCACAGTGTGAACTATGAACATGTCTTTACTTGGATGTCATCCACAGTGTGAACTATAAACATGTCTTTACCTGGATGTCATCCACAGTGTGAACTGTCTTTACCTGGATGTCATCCACGGTGTGAACATGTCTTTACCTGGATGTCATCCACAGTGTGAACTGTCTTTACCTGGATGTCATCCACAGTGTGAACTATAAACATGTCTTTACCTGGATGTCATCCACAGTGTGAACTGTCTTTACCTGGATGTCATCCACGGTGTGAACATGTCTTTACCTGGATGTCATCCACAGTGTGAACATGTCTTTACCTGGATGTCATCCACAGTGTGAACTGTCTTTACCTGGATGTCATCCACAGTGTGAACATGTCTTTACCTGGATGTCATCCACAGTGTGAACTATAAACCCTGGATGTCATCCACGGTGTGAACATGTCTTTACCTGGATGTCATCCACAGTGTGAACATGTCTTTACCTGGATGTCATCCACAGTGTGAACTATGAACATGTCTTTACCTGGATGTCATCCACAGTGTGAACTGTCTTTACCTGGATGTCATCCACAGTGTGAACTGTCTTTACCTGGATGTCATCCACAGTGTGAACTATGAACATGTCTTTACCTGGATGTCATCCACAGTGTGAACTGTCTTTACCTGGATGTCATCCACAGTGTGAACTATGAACATGTCTTTTCCTGGATGTCATCCACAGTGTGAACTGTCTTTACCTGGATGTCATCCACAGTGTGAACTATAAACATGTCTTTACCTGGATGTCATCCACAGTGTGAACTGTCTTTACCTGGATGTCATCCACAGTGTGAACTATGAACATGTCTTTACCTGGATGTCATCCACAGTGTGAACTGTCTTTACCTGGATGTCATCCACAGTGTGAACTGTCTTTACCTGGATGTCATCCACAGTGTGAACTATGAACATGTCTTTACCTGGATGTCATCCACAGTGTGAACTGTCTTTACCTGGATGTCATCCACAGTGTGAACTATGAACATGTCTTTACCTGGATGTCATCCACAGTGTGAACTATGAACATGTCTTTACCTGGATGTCATCCACAGTGTGAACTATAAACATGTCTTTACTTGGATGTCATCCACAGTGTGAACTATGAACATGTCTTTACCTGGATGTCATCCACAGTGTGAACTATAAACATGTCTTTACCTGGATGTCATCCACAGTGTGAACTATAAACATGTCTTTACCTGGATGTCATCCACAGTGTGAACTATGAACATGTCTTTACCTGGATGTCATCCACAGTGTGAACTATAAACATGTCTTTACCTGGATGTCATCCACAGTGTGAACTGTCTTTACCCTGTATGTCATCCACAGTGTGAACATGTCTTTACCTGGATGTCATCCACAGTGTGAACTATAAACCCTGGATGTCATCCACGGTGTGAACATGTCTTTACCTGGATATCATCCACAGTGTGAACATGTCTTTACCTGGATGTCATCCACAGTGTGAACTATGAACATGCCTTTACCTGGATGTCATCCACAGTGTGAACTATGAACATGTCTTTACCTGGATGTCATCCACAGTGTGAACTATGAACATGTCTTTACCTGGATGTCATCCACAGTGTGAACTGTCTTTACCTGGATGTCATCCACAGTGTGAACTGTCTTTACCTCGATGTCATCCACAGTGTGAACTATGAACATGTCTTTACCTGGATGTCATCCACAGTGTGAACTGTCTTTACCTGGATGTCATCCACAGTGTGAACTATGAACATGTCTTTTCCTGGATGTCATCCACAGTGTGAACTGTCTTTACCTGGATGTCATCCACAGTGTGAACTATAAACATGTCTTTACCTGGATGTCATCCACAGTGTGAACTATAAACATGTCTTTACCTGGATGTCATCCACAGTGTGAACTATAAGCATGTCTTTACCTGGATGTCATCCACAGTGTGAACTATAAACATGTCTTTACCTGGATGTCATCCACAGTGTGAACTGTCTTTACCTGGATGTCATCCACAGTGTGAACTATGAACATGTCTTTACCTGGATGTCATCCACAGTGTGAACTATAAACCCTGGATGTCATCCACGGTGTGAACATGTCTTTACCTGGATGTCATCCACAGTGTGAACATGTCTTTACCTGGATGTCATCCACAGTGTGAACTGTCTTTACCTGGATGTCATCCACAGTGTGAACTGTCTTTACCTGGATGTCATCCACAGTGTGAACTATAAACATGTCTTTACCTGGATGTCATCCACAGTGTGAACTGTCTTTACCTGGATGTCATCCACAGTGTGAACTGTCTTTACCTGGATGTCATCCACAGTGTGAACTATGAACATGTCTTTACCTGGATGTCATCCACAGTGTGAACTATGAACATGTCTTTACCTGGATGTCATCCACAGTGTGAACTGTCTTTACCTGGATGTCATCCACAGTGTGAACTGTCTTTACCTCGATGTCATCCACAGTGTGAACTATGAACATGTCTTTACCTGGATGTCATCCACAGTGTGAACTGTCTTTACCTGGATGTCATCCACAGTGTGAACTATGAACATGTCTTTTCCTGGATGTCATCCACAGTGTGAACTGTCTTTACCTGGATGTCATCCACAGTGTGAACTATAAACATGTCTTTACCTGGATGTCATCCACAGTGTGAACTGTCTTTACCTGGATGTCATCCACAGTGTGAACTATGAACATGTCTTTACCTGGATGTCATCCACAGTGTGAACTATGAACATGTCTTTACCTGGATGTCATCCACAGTGTGAACTGTCTTTACCTGGATGTCATCCACAGTGTGAACTGTCTTTACCTCGATGTCATCCACAGTGTGAACTATGAACATGTCTTTACCTGGATGTCATCCACAGTGTGAACTGTCTTTACCTGGATGTCATCCACAGTGTGAACTATGAACATGTCTTTTCCTGGATGTCATCCACAGTGTGAACTGTCTTTACCTGGATGTCATCCACAGTGTGAACTATAAACATGTCTTTACCTGGATGTCATCCACAGTGTGAACTGTCTTTACCTGGATGTCATCCACAGTGTTAACTATGAACATGTCTTTACCTGGATGTCATCCACAGTGTGAACTATGAACATGTCTTTACCTGGATGTCATCCACAGTGTGAACTGTCTTTACCTGGATGTCATCCACAGTGTGAACTGTCTTTACCTGGATGTCATCCACAGTGTGAACTATGAACATGTCTTTACCTGGATGTCATCCACAGTGTGAACTATAAACATGTCTTTACCTGGATGTCATCCACAGTGTGAACTATAAACATGTCTTTACCTGGATGTCATCCACAGTGTGAACTATGAACATGTCTTTACCTGGATGTCATCCACAGTGTGAACTATGAACATGTCTTTACCTGGATGTCATCCACAGTGTGAACTGTCTTTACCTGGATGTCATCCACAGTGTGAACTGTCTTTACCTGGATGTCATCCACAGTGTGAACTATAAACATGTCTTTACCTGGATGTCATCCACAGTGTGAACTATGAACATGTCTTTACCTGGATGTCATCCACAGTGTGAACTGTCTTTACCTGGATGTCATCCACAGTGTGAACTATAAACATGTCTTTACCTGGATGTCATCCACAGTGTGAACTATAAACATGTCTTTACCTGGATGTCATCCACAGTGTGAACTGTCTTTACCTGGATGTCATCCACAGTGTGAACTATAAACATGTCTTTACCTGGATGTCATCCACAGTGTGAACTATGAACATGTCTTTACCTGGATGTCATCCACAGTGTGAACTATAAACATGTCTTTACCTGGATGTCATCCACAGTGTGAACTGTCTTTACCTGGATGTCATCCACAGTGTGAACTGTCTTTACCTGGATGTCATCCACAGTGTTAACTATGAACATGTCTTTACCTGGATGTCATCCACAGTGTGAACTATGAACATGTCTTTACCTGGATGTCATCCACAGTGTGAACTATGAACATGTCTTTACCTGGATGTCATCCACAGTGTGAACTGTCTTTACCTGGATGTCATCCACAGTGTGAACTGTCTTTACCTGGATGTCATCCACAGTGTGAACTATGAACATGTCTTTACCTGGATGTCATCCACAGTGTGAACTATGAACATGTCTTTACCTGGATGTCATCCACAGTGTGAACTGTCTTTACCTGGATGTCATCCACAGTGTGAACTGTCTTTACCTGGATGTCATCCACAGTGTGAACTATGAACATGTCTTTACCTGGATGTCATCCACAGTGTGAACATGTCTTTACCTGGATGTCATCCACAGTGTGAACTGTCTTTACCTGGATGTCATCCACAGTGTGAACTGTCTTTACCTGGATGTCATCCACAGTGTGAACTATGAACATGTCTTTACCTGGATGTCATCCACAGTGTGAACTGTCTTTACCTTGATGTCATCCACAGTGTGAACTGTCTTTACCTGGATGTCATCCACAGTGTGAACTATGAACATGTCTTTACCTGGATGTCATCCACAGTGTGAACTATAAACATGTCTTTACCTGGATGTCATCCACAGTGTTAACTATGAACATGTCTTTACCTGGATGTCATCCACAGTGTGAACTATGAACATGTCTTTACCTGGATGTCATCCACAGTGTGAACTGTCTTTACCTGGATGTCATCCACAGTGTGAACTATGAACATGTCTTTACCTGGATGTCATCCACAGTGTGAACATGTCTTTACCTGGATGTCATCCACAGTGTGAACTGTCTTTACCTGGATGTCATCCACAGTGTGAACTGTCTTTACCTGGATGTCATCCACAGTGTGAACTATAAACATGTCTTTACCTGGATGTCATCCACAGTGTGAACTGTCTTTACCTGGATGTCATCCACAGTGTGAACTATAAACATGTCTTTACCTGGATGTCATCCACAGTGTGAACTGTCTTTACCTGGATGTCATCCACAGTGTGAACTATAAACATGTCTTTACCTGGATGTCATCCACAGTGTGAACTATAAACATGTCTTTACCTGGATGTCATCCACAGTGTGAACTGTCTTTACCTGGATGTCATCCACAGTGTGAACTGTCTTTACCTGGATGTCATCCACAGTGTGAACTGTCTTTACCTGGATGTCATCCACAGTGTGAACTGTCTTTACCTGGATGTCATCCACAGTGTGAACATGTCTTTACCTGGATGTCATCCACAGTGTGAACTATGAACATGTCTTTACCTGGATGTCATCCACAGTGTGAACTGTCTTTACCTGGATGTCATCCACAGTGTGAACTATGAACATGTCTTTACCTGGATGTCATCCACAGTGTGAACTATAAACATGTCTTTTCCTGGATGTCATCCACAGTGTGAACTGTCTTTACCTGGATGTCATCCACAGTGTGAACATGTCTTTACCTGGATGTCATCCACAGTGTGAACATGTCTTTACCTGGATGTCATCCACAGTGTGAACTGTCTTTACCTGGATGTCATCCACAGTGTGAACATGTCTTTACCTGGATGTCATCCACAGTGTGAACTGTCTTTACCTGGATGTCATCCACAGTGTGAACTATGAACATGTCTTTACCTGGATGTCATCCACAGTGTGAACTATAAACATGTCTTTTCCTGGATGTCATCCACAGTGTGAACTGTCTTTACCTGGATGTCATCCACAGTGTGAACATGTCTTTACCTGGATGTCATCCACAGTGTGAACATGTCTTTACCTGGATGTCATCCACAGTGTGAACTGTCTTTACCTGGATGTCATCCACAGTGTGAACATGTCTTTACCTGGATGTCATCCACAGTGTGAACTGTCTTTACCTGGATGTCATCCACAGTGTGAACTGTCTTTACCTGGATGTCATCCACAGTGTGAACTATGAACATGTCTTTACCTGGATGTCATCCACAGTGTGAACTGTCTTTACCTGGATGTCATCCACAGTGTGAACTATGAACATGTCTTTTCCTGGATGTCATCCACAGTGTGAACTGTCTTTACCTGGATGTCATCCACAGTGTGAACTATAAACATGTCTTTACCTGGATGTCATCCACAGTGTGAACTGTCTTTACCTGGATGTCATCCACAGTGTGAACTATGAACATGTCTTTACCTGGATGTCATCCACAGTGTGAACTGTCTTTACCTGGATGTCATCCACAGTGTGAACTGTCTTTACCTGGATGTCATCCACAGTGTGAACTATGAACATGTCTTTACCTGGATGTCATCCACAGTGTGAACTGTCTTTACCTGGATGTCATCCACAGTGTGAACTATGAACATGTCTTTACCTGGATGTCATCCACAGTGTGAACTATGAACATGTCTTTACCTGGATGTCATCCACAGTGTGAACTATAAACATGTCTTTACTTGGATGTCATCCACAGTGTGAACTATGAACATGTCTTTACCTGGATGTCATCCACAGTGTGAACTATAAACATGTCTTTACCTGGATGTCATCCACAGTGTGAACTATAAACATGTCTTTACCTGGATGTCATCCACAGTGTGAACTATGAACATGTCTTTACCTGGATGTCATCCACAGTGTGAACTATAAACATGTCTTTTCCTGGATGTCATCCACAGTGTGAACTGTCTTTACCTGGATGTCATCCACAGTGTGAACATGTCTTTACCTGGATGTCATCCACAGTGTGAACATGTCTTTACCTGGATGTCATCCACAGTGTGAACTGTCTTTACCTGGATGTCATCCACAGTGTGAACATGTCTTTACCTGGATGTCATCCACAGTGTGAACTGTCTTTACCTGGATGTCATCCACAGTGTGAACTGTCTTTACCTGGATGTCATCCACAGTGTGAACTATGAACATGTCTTTACCTGGATGTCATCCACAGTGTGAACTGTCTTTACCTGGATGTCATCCACAGTGTGAACTATGAACATGTCTTTTCCTGGATGTCATCCACAGTGTGAACTGTCTTTACCTGGATGTCATCCACAGTGTGAACTATAAACATGTCTTTACCTGGATGTCATCCACAGTGTGAACTGTCTTTACCTGGATGTCATCCACAGTGTGAACTATGAACATGTCTTTACCTGGATGTCATCCACAGTGTGAACTGTCTTTACCTGGATGTCATCCACAGTGTGAACTGTCTTTACCTGGATGTCATCCACAGTGTGAACTATGAACATGTCTTTACCTGGATGTCATCCACAGTGTGAACTGTCTTTACCTGGATGTCATCCACAGTGTGAACTATGAACATGTCTTTACCTGGATGTCATCCACAGTGTGAACTATGAACATGTCTTTACCTGGATGTCATCCACAGTGTGAACTATAAACATGTCTTTACTTGGATGTCATCCACAGTGTGAACTATGAACATGTCTTTACCTGGATGTCATCCACAGTGTGAACTATAAACATGTCTTTACCTGGATGTCATCCACAGTGTGAACTATAAACATGTCTTTACCTGGATGTCATCCACAGTGTGAACTATGAACATGTCTTTACCTGGATGTCATCCACAGTGTGAACTATAAACATGTCTTTACCTGGATGTCATCCACAGTGTGAACTGTCTTTACCCTGTATGTCATCCACAGTGTGAACATGTCTTTACCTGGATGTCATCCACAGTGTGAACTATAAACCCTGGATGTCATCCACGGTGTGAACATGTCTTTACCTGGATGTCATCCACAGTGTGAACATGTCTTTACCTGGATGTCATCCACAGTGTGAACTATGAACATGCCTTTACCTGGATGTCATCCACAGTGTGAACTATGAACATGTCTTTACCTGGATGTCATCCACAGTGTGAACTATGAACATGTCTTTACCTGGATGTCATCCACAGTGTGAACTGTCTTTACCTGGATGTCATCCACAGTGTGAACTGTCTTTACCTCGATGTCATCCACAGTGTGAACTATGAACATGTCTTTACCTGGATGTCATCCACAGTGTGAACTGTCTTTACCTGGATGTCATCCACAGTGTGAACTATGAACATGTCTTTTCCTGGATGTCATCCACAGTGTGAACTGTCTTTACCTGGATGTCATCCACAGTGTGAACTATAAACATGTCTTTACCTGGATGTCATCCACAGTGTGAACTATAAACATGTCTTTACCTGGATGTCATCCACAGTGTGAACTATAAGCATGTCTTTACCTGGATGTCATCCACAGTGTGAACTATAAACATGTCTTTACCTGGATGTCATCCACAGTGTGAACTGTCTTTACCTGGATGTCATCCACAGTGTGAACTATGAACATGTCTTTACCTGGATGTCATCCACAGTGTGAACTATAAACCCTGGATGTCATCCACGGTGTGAACATGTCTTTACCTGGATGTCATCCACAGTGTGAACATGTCTTTACCTGGATGTCATCCACAGTGTGAACTGTCTTTACCTGGATGTCATCCACAGTGTGAACTGTCTTTACCTGGATGTCATCCACAGTGTGAACTATAAACATGTCTTTACCTGGATGTCATCCACAGTGTGAACTGTCTTTACCTGGATGTCATCCACAGTGTGAACTGTCTTTACCTGGATGTCATCCACAGTGTGAACTATGAACATGTCTTTACCTGGATGTCATCCACAGTTTGAACTATGAACATGTCTTTACCTGGATGTCATCCACAGTGTGAACTGTCTTTACCTGGATGTCATCCACAGTGTGAACTGTCTTTACCTCGATGTCATCCACAGTGTGAACTATGAACATGTCTTTACCTGGATGTCATCCACAGTGTGAACTGTCTTTACCTGGATGTCATCCACAGTGTGAACTATGAACATGTCTTTTCCTGGATGTCATCCACAGTGTGAACTGTCTTTACCTGGATGTCATCCACAGTGTGAACTATAAACATGTCTTTACCTGGATGTCATCCACAGTGTGAACTGTCTTTACCTGGATGTCATCCACAGTGTGAACTATGAACATGTCTTTACCTGGATGTCATCCACAGTGTGAACTATGAACATGTCTTTACCTGGATGTCATCCACAGTGTGAACTGTCTTTACCTGGATGTCATCCACAGTGTGAACTGTCTTTACCTCGATGTCATCCACAGTGTGAACTATGAACATGTCTTTACCTGGATGTCATCCACAGTGTGAACTGTCTTTACCTGGATGTCATCCACAGTGTGAACTATGAACATGTCTTTTCCTGGATGTCATCCACAGTGTGAACTGTCTTTACCTGGATGTCATCCACAGTGTGAACTATAAACATGTCTTTACCTGGATGTCATCCACAGTGTGAACTGTCTTTACCTGGATGTCATCCACAGTGTTAACTATGAACATGTCTTTACCTGGATGTCATCCACAGTGTGAACTATGAACATGTCTTTACCTGGATGTCATCCACAGTGTGAACTGTCTTTACCTGGATGTCATCCACAGTGTGAACTGTCTTTACCTGGATGTCATCCACAGTGTGAACTATGAACATGTCTTTACCTGGATGTCATCCACAGTGTGAACTATAAACATGTCTTTACCTGGATGTCATCCACAGTGTGAACTATAAACATGTCTTTACCTGGATGTCATCCACAGTGTGAACTATGAACATGTCTTTACCTGGATGTCATCCACAGTGTGAACTATGAACATGTCTTTACCTGGATGTCATCCACAGTGTGAACTGTCTTTACCTGGATGTCATCCACAGTGTGAACTGTCTTTACCTGGATGTCATCCACAGTGTGAACTATAAACATGTCTTTACCTGGATGTCATCCACAGTGTGAACTATGAACATGTCTTTACCTGGATGTCATCCACAGTGTGAACTGTCTTTACCTGGATGTCATCCACAGTGTGAACTATAAACATGTCTTTACCTGGATGTCATCCACAGTGTGAACTATAAACATGTCTTTACCTGGATGTCATCCACAGTGTGAACTGTCTTTACCTGGATGTCATCCACAGTGTGAACTATAAACATGTCTTTACCTGGATGTCATCCACAGTGTGAACTATGAACATGTCTTTACCTGGATGTCATCCACAGTGTGAACTATAAACATGTCTTTACCTGGATGTCATCCACAGTGTGAACTGTCTTTACCTGGATGTCATCCACAGTGTGAACTGTCTTTACCTGGATGTCATCCACAGTGTTAACTATGAACATGTCTTTACCTGGATGTCATCCACAGTGTGAACTATGAACATGTCTTTACCTGGATGTCATCCACAGTGTGAACTATGAACATGTCTTTACCTGGATGTCATCCACAGTGTGAACTGTCTTTACCTGGATGTCATCCACAGTGTGAACTGTCTTTACCTGGATGTCATCCACAGTGTGAACTATGAACATGTCTTTACCTGGATGTCATCCACAGTGTGAACTATGAACATGTCTTTACCTGGATGTCATCCACAGTGTGAACTGTCTTTACCTGGATGTCATCCACAGTGTGAACTGTCTTTACCTGGATGTCATCCACAGTGTGAACTATGAACATGTCTTTACCTGGATGTCATCCACAGTGTGAACATGTCTTTACCTGGATGTCATCCACAGTGTGAACTGTCTTTACCTGGATGTCATCCACAGTGTGAACTGTCTTTACCTGGATGTCATCCACAGTGTGAACTATGAACATGTCTTTACCTGGATGTCATCCACAGTGTGAACTGTCTTTACCTTGATGTCATCCACAGTGTGAACTGTCTTTACCTGGATGTCATCCACAGTGTGAACTATGAACATGTCTTTACCTGGATGTCATCCACAGTGTGAACTATAAACATGTCTTTACCTGGATGTCATCCACAGTGTTAACTATGAACATGTCTTTACCTGGATGTCATCCACAGTGTGAACTATGAACATGTCTTTACCTGGATGTCATCCACAGTGTGAACTGTCTTTACCTGGATGTCATCCACAGTGTGAACTATGAACATGTCTTTACCTGGATGTCATCCACAGTGTGAACATGTCTTTACCTGGATGTCATCCACAGTGTGAACTGTCTTTACCTGGATGTCATCCACAGTGTGAACTGTCTTTACCTGGATGTCATCCACAGTGTGAACTATAAACATGTCTTTACCTGGATGTCATCCACAGTGTGAACTGTCTTTACCTGGATGTCATCCACAGTGTGAACTATAAACATGTCTTTACCTGGATGTCATCCACAGTGTGAACTGTCTTTACCTGGATGTCATCCACAGTGTGAACTATAAACATGTCTTTACCTGGATGTCATCCACAGTGTGAACTATAAACATGTCTTTACCTGGATGTCATCCACAGTGTGAACTGTCTTTACCTGGATGTCATCCACAGTGTGAACTGTCTTTACCTGGATGTCATCCACAGTGTGAACTGTCTTTACCTGGATGTCATCCACAGTGTGAACTGTCTTTACCTGGATGTCATCCACAGTGTGAACATGTCTTTACCTGGATGTCATCCACAGTGTGAACTATGAACATGTCTTTACCTGGATGTCATCCACAGTGTGAACTGTCTTTACCTGGATGTCATCCACAGTGTGAACTATGAACATGTCTTTACCTGGATGTCATCCACAGTGTGAACTATAAACATGTCTTTTCCTGGATGTCATCCACAGTGTGAACTGTCTTTACCTGGATGTCATCCACAGTGTGAACATGTCTTTACCTGGATGTCATCCACAGTGTGAACATGTCTTTACCTGGATGTCATCCACAGTGTGAACTGTCTTTACCTGGATGTCATCCACAGTGTGAACATGTCTTTACCTGGATGTCATCCACAGTGTGAACTGTCTTTACCTGGATGTCATCCACAGTGTGAACTATGAACATGTCTTTACCTGGATGTCATCCACAGTGTGAACATGTCTTTACCTGGATGTCATCCACAGTGTGAACTATAAACCCTGGATGTCATCCACGGTGTGAACATGTCTTTACCTGGATGTCATCCACAGTGTGAACATGTCTTTACCTGGATGTCATCCACAGTGTGAACTATGAACATGTCTTTACCTGGATGTCATCCACAGTGTGAACTGTCTTTACCTGGATGTCATCCACAGTGTGAACTGTCTTTACCTGGATGTCATCCACAGTGTGAACTATGAACATGTCTTTACCTGGATGTCATCCACAGTGTGAACTGTCTTTACCTGGATGTCATCCACAGTGTGAACTATGAACATGTCTTTTCCTGGATGTCATCCACAGTGTGAACTGTCTTTACCTGGATGTCATCCACAGTGTGAACTATAAACATGTCTTTACCTGGATGTCATCCACAGTGTGAACTGTCTTTACCTGGATGTCATCCACAGTGTGAACTATGAACATGTCTTTACCTGGATGTCATCCACAGTGTGAACTGTCTTTACCTGGATGTCATCCACAGTGTGAACTGTCTTTACCTGGATGTCATCCACAGTGTGAACTATGAACATGTCTTTACCTGGATGTCATCCACAGTGTGAACTGTCTTTACCTGGATGTCATCCACAGTGTGAACTATGAACATGTCTTTACCTGGATGTCATCCACAGTGTGAACTATGAACATGTCTTTACCTGGATGTCATCCACAGTGTGAACTATAAACATGTCTTTACTTGGATGTCATCCACAGTGTGAACTATGAACATGTCTTTACCTGGATGTCATCCACAGTGTGAACTATAAACATGTCTTTACCTGGATGTCATCCACAGTGTGAACTATAAACATGTCTTTACCTGGATGTCATCCACAGTGTGAACTATGAACATGTCTTTACCTGGATGTCATCCACAGTGTGAACTATAAACATGTCTTTACCTGGATGTCATCCACAGTGTGAACTGTCTTTACCCTGTATGTCATCCACAGTGTGAACATGTCTTTACCTGGATGTCATCCACAGTGTGAACTATAAACCCTGGATGTCATCCACGGTGTGAACATGTCTTTACCTGGATGTCATCCACAGTGTGAACATGTCTTTACCTGGATGTCATCCACAGTGTGAACTATGAACATGCCTTTACCTGGATGTCATCCACAGTGTGAACTATGAACATGTCTTTACCTGGATGTCATCCACAGTGTGAACTATGAACATGTCTTTACCTGGATGTCATCCACAGTGTGAACTGTCTTTACCTGGATGTCATCCACAGTGTGAACTGTCTTTACCTCGATGTCATCCACAGTGTGAACTATGAACATGTCTTTACCTGGATGTCATCCACAGTGTGAACTGTCTTTACCTGGATGTCATCCACAGTGTGAACTATGAACATGTCTTTTCCTGGATGTCATCCACAGTGTGAACTGTCTTTACCTGGATGTCATCCACAGTGTGAACTATAAACATGTCTTTACCTGGATGTCATCCACAGTGTGAACTATAAACATGTCTTTACCTGGATGTCATCCACAGTGTGAACTATAAGCATGTCTTTACCTGGATGTCATCCACAGTGTGAACTATAAACATGTCTTTACCTGGATGTCATCCACAGTGTGAACTGTCTTTACCTGGATGTCATCCACAGTGTGAACTATGAACATGTCTTTACCTGGATGTCATCCACAGTGTGAACTATAAACCCTGGATGTCATCCACGGTGTGAACATGTCTTTACCTGGATGTCATCCACAGTGTGAACATGTCTTTACCTGGATGTCATCCACAGTGTGAACTGTCTTTACCTGGATGTCATCCACAGTGTGAACTGTCTTTACCTGGATGTCATCCACAGTGTGAACTATAAACATGTCTTTACCTGGATGTCATCCACAGTGTGAACTGTCTTTACCTGGATGTCATCCACAGTGTGAACTGTCTTTACCTGGATGTCATCCACAGTGTGAACTATGAACATGTCTTTACCTGGATGTCATCCACAGTGTGAACTATGAACATGTCTTTACCTGGATGTCATCCACAGTGTGAACTGTCTTTACCTGGATGTCATCCACAGTGTGAACTGTCTTTACCTCGATGTCATCCACAGTGTGAACTATGAACATGTCTTTACCTGGATGTCATCCACAGTGTGAACTGTCTTTACCTGGATGTCATCCACAGTGTGAACTATGAACATGTCTTTTCCTGGATGTCATCCACAGTGTGAACTGTCTTTACCTGGATGTCATCCACAGTGTGAACTATAAACATGTCTTTACCTGGATGTCATCCACAGTGTGAACTGTCTTTACCTGGATGTCATCCACAGTGTGAACTATGAACATGTCTTTACCTGGATGTCATCCACAGTGTGAACTATGAACATGTCTTTACCTGGATGTCATCCACAGTGTGAACTGTCTTTACCTGGATGTCATCCACAGTGTGAACTGTCTTTACCTCGATGTCATCCACAGTGTGAACTATGAACATGTCTTTACCTGGATGTCATCCACAGTGTGAACTGTCTTTACCTGGATGTCATCCACAGTGTGAACTATGAACATGTCTTTTCCTGGATGTCATCCACAGTGTGAACTGTCTTTACCTGGATGTCATCCACAGTGTGAACTATAAACATGTCTTTACCTGGATGTCATCCACAGTGTGAACTGTCTTTACCTGGATGTCATCCACAGTGTTAACTATGAACATGTCTTTACCTGGATGTCATCCACAGTGTGAACTATGAACATGTCTTTACCTGGATGTCATCCACAGTGTGAACTGTCTTTACCTGGATGTCATCCACAGTGTGAACTGTCTTTACCTGGATGTCATCCACAGTGTGAACTATGAACATGTCTTTACCTGGATGTCATCCACAGTGTGAACTATAAACATGTCTTTACCTGGATGTCATCCACAGTGTGAACTATAAACATGTCTTTACCTGGATGTCATCCACAGTGTGAACTATGAACATGTCTTTACCTGGATGTCATCCACAGTGTGAACTATGAACATGTCTTTACCTGGATGTCATCCACAGTGTGAACTGTCTTTACCTGGATGTCATCCACAGTGTGAACTGTCTTTACCTGGATGTCATCCACAGTGTGAACTATAAACATGTCTTTACCTGGATGTCATCCACAGTGTGAACTATGAACATGTCTTTACCTGGATGTCATCCACAGTGTGAACTGTCTTTACCTGGATGTCATCCACAGTGTGAACTATAAACATGTCTTTACCTGGATGTCATCCACAGTGTGAACTATAAACATGTCTTTACCTGGATGTCATCCACAGTGTGAACTGTCTTTACCTGGATGTCATCCACAGTGTGAACTATAAACATGTCTTTACCTGGATGTCATCCACAGTGTGAACTATGAACATGTCTTTACCTGGATGTCATCCACAGTGTGAACTATAAACATGTCTTTACCTGGATGTCATCCACAGTGTGAACTGTCTTTACCTGGATGTCATCCACAGTGTGAACTGTCTTTACCTGGATGTCATCCACAGTGTTAACTATGAACATGTCTTTACCTGGATGTCATCCACAGTGTGAACTATGAACATGTCTTTACCTGGATGTCATCCACAGTGTGAACTATGAACATGTCTTTACCTGGATGTCATCCACAGTGTGAACTGTCTTTACCTGGATGTCATCCACAGTGTGAACTGTCTTTACCTGGATGTCATCCACAGTGTGAACTATGAACATGTCTTTACCTGGATGTCATCCACAGTGTGAACTATGAACATGTCTTTACCTGGATGTCATCCACAGTGTGAACTGTCTTTACCTGGATGTCATCCACAGTGTGAACTGTCTTTACCTGGATGTCATCCACAGTGTGAACTATGAACATGTCTTTACCTGGATGTCATCCACAGTGTGAACTATGAACATGTCTTTACCTGGATGTCATCCACAGTGTGAACTGTCTTTACCTGGATGTCATCCACAGTGTGAACTGTCTTTACCTGGATGTCATCCACAGTGTGAACTATGAACATGTCTTTACCTGGATGTCATCCACAGTGTGAACATGTCTTTACCTGGATGTCATCCACAGTGTGAACTGTCTTTACCTGGATGTCATCCACAGTGTGAACTGTCTTTACCTGGATGTCATCCACAGTGTGAACTATGAACATGTCTTTACCTGGATGTCATCCACAGTGTGAACTGTCTTTACCTTGATGTCATCCACAGTGTGAACTGTCTTTACCTGGATGTCATCCACAGTGTGAACTATGAACATGTCTTTACCTGGATGTCATCCACAGTGTGAACTATAAACATGTCTTTACCTGGATGTCATCCACAGTGTTAACTATGAACATGTCTTTACCTGGATGTCATCCACAGTGTGAACTATGAACATGTCTTTACCTGGATGTCATCCACAGTGTGAACTGTCTTTACCTGGATGTCATCCACAGTGTGAACTATGAACATGTCTTTACCTGGATGTCATCCACAGTGTGAACATGTCTTTACCTGGATGTCATCCACAGTGTGAACTGTCTTTACCTGGATGTCATCCACAGTGTGAACTGTCTTTACCTGGATGTCATCCACAGTGTGAACTATAAACATGTCTTTACCTGGATGTCATCCACAGTGTGAACTGTCTTTACCTGGATGTCATCCACAGTGTGAACTATAAACATGTCTTTACCTGGATGTCATCCACAGTGTGAACTGTCTTTACCTGGATGTCATCCACAGTGTGAACTATAAACATGTCTTTACCTGGATGTCATCCACAGTGTGAACTATAAACATGTCTTTACCTGGATGTCATCCACAGTGTGAACTGTCTTTACCTGGATGTCATCCACAGTGTGAACTGTCTTTACCTGGATGTCATCCACAGTGTGAACTGTCTTTACCTGGATGTCATCCACAGTGTGAACTGTCTTTACCTGGATGTCATCCACAGTGTGAACATGTCTTTACCTGGATGTCATCCACAGTGTGAACTATGAACATGTCTTTACCTGGATGTCATCCACAGTGTGAACTGTCTTTACCTGGATGTCATCCACAGTGTGAACTATGAACATGTCTTTACCTGGATGTCATCCACAGTGTGAACTATAAACATGTCTTTTCCTGGATGTCATCCACAGTGTGAACTGTCTTTACCTGGATGTCATCCACAGTGTGAACATGTCTTTACCTGGATGTCATCCACAGTGTGAACATGTCTTTACCTGGATGTCATCCACAGTGTGAACTGTCTTTACCTGGATGTCATCCACAGTGTGAACATGTCTTTACCTGGATGTCATCCACAGTGTGAACTGTCTTTACCTGGATGTCATCCACAGTGTGAACTATGAACATGTCTTTACCTGGATGTCATCCACAGTGTGAACTGTCTTTACCTGGATGTCATCCACAGTGTGAACTGTCTTTACCTGGATGTCATCCACAGTGTGAACTGTCTTTACCTGGATGTCATCCACAGTGTGAACTATAAACATGTCTTTACCTGGATGTCATCCACAGTGTGAACTGTCTTTACCTGGATGTCATCCACAGTGTGAACTATAAACATGTCTTTACCTGGATGTCATCCACAGTGTGAACTGTCTTTACCTGGATGTCATCCACAATGTGAACTATAAACATGTCTTTACCTGGATGTCATCCACAGTGTGAACTATAAACATGTCTTTACCTGGATGTCATCCACAGTGTGAACTGTCTTTACCTGGATGTCATCCACAGTGTGAACTGTCTTTACCTGGATGTCATCCACAGTGTGAACTGTCTTTACCTGGATGTCATCCACAGTGTGAACTGTCTTTACCTGGATGTCATCCACAGTGTGAACATGTCTTTACCTGGATGTCATCCACAGTGTGAACTATGAACATGTCTTTACCTGGATGTCATCCACAGTGTGAACTGTCTTTACCTGGATGTCATCCACAGTGTGAACTATGAACATGTCTTTACCTGGATGTCATCCACAGTGTGAACTATAAACATGTCTTTTCCTGGATGTCATCCACAGTGTGAACTGTCTTTACCTGGATGTCATCCACAGTGTGAACATGTCTTTACCTGGATGTCATCCACAGTGTGAACATGTCTTTACCTGGATGTCATCCACAGTGTGAACTGTCTTTACCTGGATGTCATCCACAGTGTGAACATGTCTTTACCTGGATGTCATCCACAGTGTGAACTGTCTTTACCTGGATGTCATCCACAGTGTGAACTATGAACATGTCTTTACCTGGATGTCATCCACAGTGTGAACATGTCTTTACCTGGATGTCATCCACAGTGTGAACTATAAACCCTGGATGTCATCCACGGTGTGAACATGTCTTTACCTGGATGTCATCCACAGTGTGAACATGTCTTTACCTGGATGTCATCCACAGTGTGAACTATGAACATGTCTTTACCTGGATGTCATCCACAGTGTGAACTGTCTTTACCTGGATGTCATCCACAGTGTGAACTGTCTTTACCTGGATGTCATCCACAGTGTGAACTATGAACATGTCTTTACCTGGATGTCATCCACAGTGTGAACATGTCTTTACCTGGATGTCATCCACAGTGTGAACTGTCTTTACCTGGATGTCATCCACAGTGTGAACTGTCTTTACCTGGATGTCATCCACAGTGTGAACTATGAACATGTCTTTACCTGGATGTCATCCACAGTGTGAACTGTCTTTACCTTGATGTCATCCACAGTGTGAACTGTCTTTACCTGGATGTCATCCACAGTGTGAACTATGAACATGTCTTTACCTGGATGTCATCCACAGTGTGAACTATAAACATGTCTTTACCTGGATGTCATCCACAGTGTTAACTATGAACATGTCTTTACCTGGATGTCATCCACAGTGTGAACTATGAACATGTCTTTACCTGGATGTCATCCACAGTGTGAACTGTCTTTACCTGGATGTCATCCACAGTGTGAACTATGAACATGTCTTTACCTGGATGTCATCCACAGTGTGAACATGTCTTTACCTGGATGTCATCCACAGTGTGAACTGTCTTTACCTGGATGTCATCCACAGTGTGAACTGTCTTTACCTGGATGTCATCCACAGTGTGAACTATAAACATGTCTTTACCTGGATGTCATCCACAGTGTGAACTGTCTTTACCTGGATGTCATCCACAGTGTGAACTATAAACATGTCTTTACCTGGATGTCATCCACAGTGTGAACTGTCTTTACCTGGATGTCATCCACAGTGTGAACTATAAACATGTCTTTACCTGGATGTCATCCACAGTGTGAACTATAAACATGTCTTTACCTGGATGTCATCCACAGTGTGAACTGTCTTTACCTGGATGTCATCCACAGTGTGAACTGTCTTTACCTGGATGTCATCCACAGTGTGAACTGTCTTTACCTGGATGTCATCCACAGTGTGAACTGTCTTTACCTGGATGTCATCCACAGTGTGAACTGTCTTTACCTGGATGTCATCCACAGTGTGAACTATAAACATGTCTTTACCTGGATGTCATCCACAGTGTGAACTGTCTTTACCTGGATGTCATCCACAGTGTGAACTGTCTTTACCTGGATGTCATCCACAGTGTGAACTGTCTTTACCTGGATGTCATCCACAGTGTGAACTGTCTTTACCTGGATGTCATCCACAGTGTGAACTATAAACATGTCTTGCAGGTCTTCCATGGCTCCTTCCATCCAGTTGTTGAAGGGAGCTGACCTCTTAGAGAACTCCAGGAACAGCTGGTCGATGGTCTCCAGCAGCTTCTCCGTCCTCTGAGAGACACCAAGGTAGGGGAAATGGGATTAATGACAAATGATCATTTAAAATGATGACTATCGTGACCAAGTGGTTTTAAACTACTCTTAAACACTGTTTATTGTTGTGACATGAAACCTGGTCATTCAGAACAGGGAGTAATGGCAATTTCTGTGTAGTGATTTGTGTGTTGATCATCTGAGTGTTTATGTAGGTCTGCAGATGACAACCAGATTGGAACCAGATTAGAACCAGAGTGTTTGTCTCCCTCCACAAGCCCCCACCAGAGGACCACTAGCCCCCACCAGAGAACCACTAGCCCCCACCAGAGAACCACTAGCCCCCACCAGAGGACCACTGTCTCCCTCCACTAGCCCCCACAAGAGGACCTCTGTCTCCCTCCACTAGCCCCCACCAGAGGACCACTAGCCCCCACCAGAGGACAACTAACCCCCACCAGAGGACCACTAGCCCCCACCAGAGGGCCATTGTCTCCCTCCACTAGCCCCCTCCAGAGGACCACTAGCCCCCACCAGAGGACCTCTGTCTCCCTCCACTAGCCCCCTCCAGAGGACCACTAGCCCCCACAAGAGGACCACTAGCCCCCACCAGAGGACCACTAGCCCCCACCAGAGGACCTCTGTCTCCCTCCACTAGCCGCCACCAGAGGACCACTAGCCCCCACCAGAGGACCACTAGCCCCCACCAGAGGACCTCTGTCTCCCTCCACTAACCCCCACCAGAGAACCACTAACCCCCACCAGAGAACCACTAGCCCCCACCAGAGGACCACTAGCCCCCACCAGAGGACCACTAGCCCCCACCAGAGGACCTCTGTCTCCCTCCACTAGCCCCCACCAGAGGACCACTAGCCCCCACCAGAGGACCACTAGCCCCCACCAGAGGACCACTGTCTCCCTCCACTAACCCCCACCAGAGGACCACTGTCTCCCTCCACTAGCCCCCACCAGAGGACCACTGTCTCCCTCCACTAGCCCCCACCAGAGGACCTCTATTCTGTACCTCCCTCCACTAGAAGAACCCAGCCCTATTCTGTATCTTCCTCCACTATAAGAACCCAGTCCTGTTCTGTACCTCCCTCCACTAGAATAACACAGCTCTATTCTGTACCTCCCTCCTCTAGAAGAACCCAGCCATATTCTGTAACTCCCTCCACTAGAAGAACCCAGCCCTGTTCTGTATCTCCCTCCAGTAGCCCCCACCAGAAGAACCCAGCCCTATTCTGTACCTCCCTCCACTAGAAGAACCCAGCCCTATTCTGTACCTCCCTCCAGTAGAAGAACCCAGCCCTATTCTGTACCTCCCTCCACCAGAAGAACCCAGCCCTATTCTGTACCTCCCTCCACTAGAATAACCCAGCCCTACTCTGTACCTCCCTCCAGTAGAAGAACCCAGCCCTATTCTGTACCTACCTCCACTAGAAGAACCCAGCCCTATTCTGTACCTCCCTCCACTAGAAGAACCCAGCCCTGTTCTGTACGTCCCCCCACTATAAGAACCCAGCCCTATTCTGTACCTCCCTCCACTAGAAGAACCCAGCCCTATTCTGTACCTCCCTCCACAAGAATAACCCAGCCCTATTCTGTACCTCCCTCCTCTATAAGAATCCAGCCCTATTCTGTACCTCCCCCCACCAGCCTCCACCAGAAGAATCCAGCCCTATTCTGTACCTCCCTCCTCTAGAAGAACCCAGCCCTATTCTGTACCTCCCTCCTCTAGAAGAACCCAGCCCTATTCTGTACCTCCCTCCTCTAGAAGAACCCAGCCCTGTTCTGTACCTCCCTCCTCTAGAAGAACACAGCCCTATTCTGTGCCTCCCTCCTCTAGAAGAACCCAGCCCTGTTCTGTACCTCCCCCCACTAGAAGAACCCAGCCCTATTCTGTACCTCCCCCCACTAGCCCCCACCAGAAGAACCCAGCCCTATTCTGTACCTCCAGGTTCTCCCTCCTCTTCTGGGTGAGGGTTCCCAGCTGGTCCCATTGGTCACAAATGCCCTGGCAGCGCTCGTTGATAGAGGAGGCAGCATGGTAGTCCAGCTCACTGTGGACAGAGAGAGAGAGGAGGAGAGAGAGAGAGAGAGAGAGAGAGAGAGAGAGAGAGAGAGAGAGAGAGAGAGGAGCGAGGGGAGAGAGAGAGAGAGAGAGAGAGAGAGCTCTGGTCAACAGTTGTGCACTATATAGGGAATAGGGTGCCATTTGGAGCCACAGTTTTTGGAGAAAAAAAAAATAAAAATAAGAAAATGACAGCAAGTTCAGTTTACTTGAGTAGCCTGAGCAGACCCCTGACCTCCACCCAATAGAGGGAGTGTATATAACTAATAGTGACCTCAGCCATAGTGAGTCCATCACCTCAGAAATATATTTTCATGTAGGTGAACGCTTAAATAAACACTACAATTCCATTCTTATATTTACTGACTCTCCTCTCTCCCCTCTTCAGAAGTATCCCAGAGAAACCTGTTCCTAACTCTCCTCTCTCCAGAAGTATCCCAGAGAAACCTGTTCCTGACTCTCCTCTCTCCAGAAGTATCTCAGAGAAACCTGTTCCTGACTCTGCTCTCTCCAGAAGTATCCCAGAGAAACCTGTTCCCAGAGAAACCTGTTCCCAACTCTCCTCTCTCCAGAAGTATCCCAGACAAACCTGTTCCCAGAGAAACCTCTTCCTGACTCTCCTCTCTCCAGAAGTATCCCAGAGAAACCTGTTCTCAGAGAAACCTGTTCCTAACTCTCCTCTCTCCAGAAGTATCCCAGAGAAACCTGTTCTCAGAGAAACCTGTTCCTAACTCTCCTCTCTCCAGAAGTATCCCAGAGAAACCTGTTCTCAGAGAAACCTGTTCCTAACTCTCCTCTCTCCAGAAGTATCCCAGAGAAACCTGTTCCTAACTCTCCTCTCTCCAGAAGTATCCCAGAGAAACCTGTTCCTAACTCTCCTCTCTCCAGAAGTATCCCAGACAAACCTGTTCTTAACTCTCCCATCTCCCTCTCCAGAAGTATCCCAGAGAAACCTGTTCCTAACTCTCCTCTCTCCAGAAGTATCCCAGACAAACCTGTTCTTAACTCTCCCATCTCCCTCTCCAGAAGTATCCCAGAGAAACCTGTTCCTAACTCTCCTATCCCTCTCTCCAGAAGTACCGCAGAGAAACCTGTTCCTAACTCTCCTCTCTCCAGAAGTATCCCAGAGAAACCTGGTTCGTTGTTCAATAATGAATGCAACGGAAAACTTTCTTAAACGTTTTGCAACAGAATAGAGAGGTGAAAATGTACTTTTGTCAATGGACAGCTCAAAGTAGTTTATTCCGTTTGGTGCCTAATAAACATGACCCAGGAACATTGCAGGGGGCTGACAGAGAACCTCAAGGTGACCCGTGTCATTGTGTTCCCGGCCCAGACCCACCCAGGCAGTAACTGGATATCTGGGGAATAGTGAAAACAGACCTCACCAGGGGGACAACTGAGAGAGAGAGAGTGTGTGTGTGTGTGTGTGTGTCCGAGAGGAGATTCCCCAGCAGAAGGTTAATATTGACTGAGATAACAATGTTAGTTCTTCTGCAGTACTAGCGAAGGGATGACCTTTCACCTTCTGACATGCTGTGATCCCATTGGCTGTTAGACACCAGATAAGATAAACGGCTATGACCCATGACTCAGATACATGGCAGTGAACTGACACACACACGCACGCACGCACGCACTCTCTCTCACACACACACACACACACACACACACACACACACACACACACACACACACACACACACACACACACACACACACACAGACACACAGACACACACACACACACACACACACACACACACACACACACACACACAGACACACACACACACACACACACACACACACACACACAGACACACAGACACACACACACACACACACACACACACACACACACACACACACACACACACAGACACACACACACACACACACACACACACACACACACACACACACACACACACACACACACACAGACACACAGACACACACACACACACACACACACACACACACACACACACACACACACACACACAGACACACAGACACACACACACACAGACACACAGACACACAGACACACAGACACACACACACTCGCAGGCAGGACAATCAGTGCTGTTGCAGAGGGAAACTGGCAGGTGCTGTTCAGGGTCATTCAAACCCACATTTAGAACACACTCCTCAATTCAGGGCCACGTAGACCTGTTGGCTGGTTGTTGCTGCGTTTAACTTTACCCCAGTTTACATCAGGGCCACGCTGACCTGTTGGCTGGTTGTTGCTGCGTTTAACTTTACCCCAGTTTACATCAGGGCCACGCTGACCTGTTGGCTGGTTGGTGCTGCTTTTAACTTTACCCCAGTTTACATCAGGGCCACGCTGACCTGTTAGCTGGTTGGTGCTGCTTCTAACTTTACCCCAGTTTACATCAGGGCCACGCTGACCTGTTAGCTGGTTGGTGCTGCTTCTAACTTTACACCAGTTTACATGAGGGATACGCTGACCTGTTGGCTGGTTGGTGCTGCTTCTAACTTTACACCAGTTGGTCTGGTTGGTGCTGCTTCTTTCTTTACACCAGTTTACATCAGGGACAAATAGACCTGTTGGCTGGTTGGTGCTGCTTCTAACTTTACACCAGTTTACATCAGGGACAAATAGACCTGTGGGCTGGTTGGTGCTGCTTCTAACTTTACACCAGTTTACATCATGGACAAATAGACCTGTTGGCTGGTTGGTGCTGCTTCTAACTTTACACCAGTTTACATCAGGGACAAATAGACCTGTGGGCTGGTTGGTGCTGCTTCTAACTTTACACCAGTTTACATCAGGGACAAATAGACCTGTGGGCTGGTTGGTGCTGCTTCTAACTTTACACCAGTTTACATCAGGGACAAATAGACCTGTGGGCTGGTTGGTGCTGCTTCTAACTTTACACCAGTTTACATCAGGGACAAATAGACCTGTGGGCTGGTTGGTGCTGCTTCTAACTTTACACCAGTTTACATCAGGGACAAATAGACCTGTTGGCTGGTTGGTGCTGCTTCTAACTTTACACCAGTTTACATCAGGGACAAATAGACCTGTTGGCTGGTTGGTGCTGCTTCTAACTTTACACCAGTTTACATCAGGGACAAATAGACCTGTGGGCTGGTTGGTGCTGCTTCTAACTTTACACCAGTTTACATCAGGGACACATAGACCTGTGGGCTGGTTGGTGCTGCTTCTAACTTTACACCAGTTTGCATCAGGGACAAATAGACCTGTTGGCTGGTTGGTGCTGCTTTTAACTTTACACCTGTTGGCTGGTTGGTGCTGCTTTTAACTGCTTCTAACTTTACACCAGTTTGCATCAGGGACAAATAGACCTGTTGGCTGGTTGGTGCTGCTTTTAACTTTACACCTGTTGGCTGGTTGGTGCTGCTTTTAACTGCTTCTAACTTTACACCAGTTTACATCAGGGACAAATAGACCTGTTGGCTGGTTGGTGCTGCTTCTAACTTTACACCAGTTTACATCAGGGACAAATAGACCTGTTGGCTGGTTGGTGCTGCTTTTAACTGCTTTTAACTTTACACCAGTAAAGGGGACAAATATGTTATTTAGAGTGGGTGATCTTTGGCAGCAACAATGAGGATTCTCTGTCTACTAGAGTCCACACAGCATCTACCAGCAGGTTATAGTCTGTCAGTGGTCTTGTCCAGACTGTCTTTACCCACTAGAGTCCACACAGCATCTACCAGCAGGATAGTCTGTCAGTGGTCTTGTCCAGACTGTCTTTACCCACTAGAGTCCACACAGCATCTACCAGTAGGATAGTCTGTCAGTGGTCTTGTCCAGACTGTCTTTACCCACTAGAGTCCACACAGCATCTACCAGTAGGATAGTCTGTCAGTGGTCTTGTCCAGACTGTCTTTACCCACTAAATGGAGGCCACACAGCATCTACCAGTAGGATAGTCTGTCAGTGGTCTTGTCCAGACTGTCTTTAGCCACTAGAGTCCACACAGCATCTATCAGTAGGATAGTCTGTCAGTGGTCTTGTCCAGACTGTCTTTACCCACTAAATGGAGGCCACACAGCATCTACCAGTAGGATAGTCTGTCAGTGGTCTTGTCCAGACTGTCTTTAGCCACTAGAGTCCACACAGCATCTACCAGTAGGATAGTCTGTCAGTGGTCTTGTCCAGACTGTCTTTACCCACTAGATGGAGGCCACACAGCATCTACCAGTAGAATAGTCTGTCAGTGGTCTTGTCCAGACTGTCTTTAGCCACTAGAGTCCACACAGCATCTACCAGTAGGATAGTCTGTCAGTGGTCTTGTCCAGACTGTCTTTAGCCACTAGAGTCCACACAGCATCTACCAGTAGGATAGTCTGTCAGTGGTCTTGTCCAGACTGTCTTTAGCCACTAGATGGAGGCCACACAGCATCTACCAGTAGAATAGTCTGTCAAGGGCTTGTCCATACAACACTACATCAATCTACATAACATTAGTACCTACAGTACCTACATCAATCTACATAACATTAGTACCTACAGTACCTACATCATTCTACATAACATTAACCGGTGAGAAAATCTGTTCCACTCTGTCCTGATGAGCGGCCAGGTTGCTCTCAATCCCTCCCTCCCTCCCTCCCTCCCTCCCTCCCTCCCTCCCTCCCTCCCTCCCTCCCTCCCTCCCTCCCCCTCCCTCCCTCCCTCCCTCCCTCCCTCCCTCCTTACTTTAATTCCTGTGCGATGGCAGCGATCTGTTCCACTCTGTCCTGGTGAGCGGCCAGGTCGCTCTCAAAGGCCTCGTGTTTCCTGAGCAGAGCTCTCACCTCCGTCAGAGAGCAGGACTCGTAGTCCTTCTGAGACAGCACACTGTCCTTACCTAGACACACACACACACACACACACACACACACACACACACACACACACACACACACACACACACACACACACACACACACACACACACACACACACACACACACACACACACACACAAACCATCAACAAAATCAAGGTTCGCTATTAGGAATTGATCCATTCTATTGTGATAGATAATCGATGTGCATTTCTATAGGCAGATCAGTTCAGATCAGTTCAGTTCAGATCAGATCAGTTCAGATCAGATCAATTCAGATCAGTTCAGTTCAGATCAGTTCAGATCAGATCAGATCAGTTCAGATCAGATCAGTTCAGATCAGATCAATTCAGATTAGTTCAGTTCAGATCAGTTCAGATCAGATCAGTTCAGATCAGATCAGTTCAGATCAGTTCATTTTATTGTTCTTATTCAGGAAATTGTCTCCCATCTTGAGCCCAGGACATCTCAGGTTGGTACTGCTGGTACGGTAAATTGTACTGACTGAATAGAGAAGTGGATCTCAAAAGTCTTCTCCGTGACCCCCAGCCGACCCCCAACCAACCCCCAGCCGACCCCCAGTCGACCCCCAACCGACCCCCAGCCTACCCCCAACCGATCCCAGCTGACCCCCAGCCGACCCCCAAACGACCCCGAGCCGTTCCAATATATTTAACTATTCCACAACTAGCTCACCTGATTCAACTGGTCAACTAATCATCAAGCCCTTTCACTGGGTCAATCAGGTGAGATAGTTCAGGACTACTGCTAAATAGTGAAAGGTCTGGGGGGGGTTCCCCGAGAAGAGGTTAGAGAATCCCTGGAACAGAGAGAGAACAGCCTCACCTACAGACCAGTTCTGGAGGGTAGTAACCATCTGGACTCACTTACAGACCAGTCCTGGACTCACCTACAGACCAGTCCTGGACTCACCTACAGACCAGCCCTGGTGGGTAGTAACCTTCATCTGGACTCACCTACAGACCAGCCCTGGACTCACCTACAGACCAGTCCTGGACTCACTTACAGACCAGCCCTGGACTCACCTACAGACCAGTCCTGGACTCACCTACAGACCAGTCCTGGACTCACCTACAGACCAGTCCTGGACTCACCTACAGACCAGTCCTGGACTCACCTACAGGACAGCCCTGGTGGGTAGTAACCTTCACCTGGACTCACCTACAGACCAGTCCTGGACTCACCTACAGACCAGCCTGGACTCACCTACAGACCAGTCCTGGACTCACCTACAGGACAGCCCTGGACTCACCTACAGACCAGTCCTGGACTCACCTACAGGACAGCCCTGGTGGGAAGTAGCCTTCATCTGGACTCACCTACAGACCAGTCCTGGACTCACCTACAGACCAGTCCTGGTGGGTAGTAGCCTTCATCTGGACTCACCTAAAGACCAGCCCTGGACTCACCTACAGACCAGTCCTGGACTCACCTACAGACCAGTCCTGGACTCACCTACAGACCAGCCCTGGACTCACCTACAGACCAGTCCTGGACTCACCTACAGACCAGTCCTGGACTCACCTATAGACCAGTCCTGGACTCACCTATAGACCAGTCCTGGACTCACCTACAGACCAGCCCTGGACTCACCTACAGACCAGCCCTGGTGGGTAGTAACCTTCATCTGGACTCACCTACAGACCAGCCCTGGACTCACCTACAGACCAGCCCTGGACTCACCTACAGACCAGTCCTGGACTCACCTACAGACCAGCCCTGGTGGGTAGTAACCTTCATCTGGACTCACCAACAGACCAGTCCTGGACTCACCTACAGACCAGTCCTGGACTCACCTACAGACCAGCCCTGGACTCACCTACAGACCAGTCCTGGACTCACCTACAGACCAGTCCTGGACTCACCTATAGACCAGTCCTGGACTCACCTATAGACCAGTCCTGGACTCACCTACAGACCAGCCCTGGACTCACCTACAGACCAGCCCTGGTGGGTAGTAACCTTCATCTGGACTCACCTACAGACCAGCCCTGGACTCACCTACAGACCAGCCCTGGACTCACCTACAGACCAGTCCTGGACTCACCTACAGACCAGCCCTGGTGGGTAGTAACCTTCATCTGGACTCACCTACAGACCAGCCCTGGACTCACCTACAGACCAGTCCTGGACTCACCTACAGACCAGTCCTGGACTCACCTACAGACCAGCCCTGGACTCACCTACAGACCAGTCCTGGACTCACCTACAGACCAGTCCTGGACTCACCTATAAACCAGTCCTGGACTCACCTATAGACCAGTCCTGGACTCACCTACAGACCAGCCCTGGACTCACCTACAGACCAGCCCTGGTGGGTAGTAACCTTCATCTGGACTCACCTACAGACCAGCCCTGGACTCACCTACAGACCAGCCCTGGACTCACCTACAGACCAGTCCTGGACTCACCTACAGACCAGCCCTGGTGGGTAGTAACCTTCATCTGGACTCACCAACAGACCAGCCCTGGACTCACCTACAGACCAGCCCTGGACTCACCTACAGACCAGCCCTGGACTCACCTACAGACCAGCCCTGGACTCACCTACAGACCAGCCCTGGACTCACCTACAGACCAGTCCTGGACTCACCTACAGACCAGCCCTGGACTCACCTACAGACCAGTCCTGGACTCACCTACAGACCAGCCCTGGACTCACCTACAGACCAGCCTGGACTCACCTACAGACCAGCCCTGGACTCACCTACAGACCAGCCTGGACTAACCTACAGACCAGCCCTGGACTCACCTACAGACCAGTCCTGGACTCACCTACAGACCAGCCCTGGTGGGAAGTAACCTTCACCTGGACTCACCTACAGACCAGCCCTGGACTCACCTACAGACCAGCCCTGGACTCACCTACAGACCAGCCCTGGACTCACCTACAGACCAGCCCTGGTGGGAAGTAACCTTCACCTGGACTCACCTACAGACCAGCCCTGGTGGGAAGTAACCTTCATCTGGACTCACCTACAGACCAGCCCTGGTGGGAAGTAGCCTTCATCTGGACTCACCTACAGACCAGCCCTGGACTCACCTACAGACCAGCCCTGGTGGGAAGTAACCTTCACCTGGACTCACCTACAGACCAGCCCTGGTGGGAAGTAGCCTTCATCTGAAACTTCTCAGCCAGGTGGTTGAGACGCTCCAGCCTCCTGATCTCACTCAGACCAGCCCTGGTGGGAAGTAACCTTCACCTGGACTCACCTACAGACCAGCCCTGGACTCACCTACAGACCAGCCCTGGACTCACCTACAGACCAGCCCTGGTGGGAAGTAACCTTCACCTGGACTCACCTACAGACCAGCCCTGGACTCACCTACAGACCAGTCCTGGACTCACCTACAGACCAGTCCTGGACTCACCTATAGACCAGTCCTGGACTCACCTACAGACCAGCCCTGGACTCACCTACAGACCAGCCCTGGTGGGTAGTAACCTTCATCTGGACTCACCTACAGACCAGCCCTGGACTCACCTACAGACCAGCCCTGGACTCACCTACAGACCAGTCCTGGACTCACCTACAGACCAGCCCTGGTGGGTAGTAACCTTCATCTGGACTCACCAACAGACCAGCCCTGGACTCACCTACAGACCAGCCCTGGACTCACCTACAGACCAGCCCTGGTGGGAAGTAACCTTCATCTGGACTCACCTACAGACCAGTCCTGGACTCACCTACAGACCAGCCCTGGACTCACCTACAGACCAGTCCTGGACTCACCTACAGACCAGCCCTGGACTCACCTACAGATCAGTCCTGGACTCACCTACAGACCAGCCCTGGACTCACCTACAGACCAGCCTGGACTCACCTACAGACCAGCCCTGGACTCACCTACAGACCAGCCCTGGACTCACCTACAGACCAGTCCTGGACTCACCTACAGACCAGCCCTGGTGGGAAGTAACCTTCACCTGGACTCACCTACAGACCAGCCCTGGACTCACCTACAGACCAGCCCTGGACTCACCTACAGACCAGCCCTGGACTCACCTACAGACCAGCCCTGGTGGGAAGTAGCCTTCATCTGGACTCACCTACAGACCAGCCCTGGACTCACCTACAGACCAGCCCTGGTGGGAAGTAACCTTCACCTGGACTCACCTACAGACCAGCCCTGGTGGGAAGTAGCCTTCATCTGAAACTTCTCAGCCAGGTGGTTGAGACGCTCCAGCCTCCTGATCTCACTCAGCAGCCACTCCTCATAGCCCTTCTCTGCCTGCTCCAGACCCGTCCACGCACTGGTGATGTCCTACACACACACACACACACACACACACACACACACACACACACACACACACACACACACACACACACACACACACACACACACACACACACACACACACACACACACACACACACACACACACACACACACACACAGGATACAGTTTAACAGTACAGTAAGCCCCTCCTCCTAGCCCTTCTCTGCTCCAGGCCCGTTCATGGTGGTGTCCTACAGACAGACAGACAGACAGACAGACAGACAGACAGACAGTGTGTGTGTGTGTGTGTGTGTGTGTGTGTGTGTGTGTGTGTGTGTGTGTGTGTGTGTGTGTGTGCGCGCGTGTGTGTGTGCGCGCGTGTGTGTGTGACTCACTGAGACCATGTGTCCCTCAGAGTGCAGGAAGTTCTCTGTGTGTGTGTGTGTGTGTGTGTGTGTGTGTGTGTGTCTGTGTGCATGCGTGCGTGCGTGTGTGACTCACTGAGACCATGCGTCCCTCAGAGGGCATGAAGGCAGGCCTGTTGGAGATCCTCAGCTTGGTCTGCAGGGTGTTGAAGTTGATCTCCAGCTGACACTTCTCCTGCACCTTGGGGGGTTTGTGTTGTCTACGGTAGTCTCTGAAGTCCTCCAGTTTACCACGCATAGCAGCCATGGTCGTCTCCGGGGACTTGTTCTCTAGCCAGGGGGTCATACGACGGATCCACTCCAACAGCTGTGGGAACACACACGTTCATCTGGACTCGCCTACAGACCAGTCCACACACGTTCATCTGGACTCACCTACAGACCAGTCCACACACGTTCATCTGGACTCACCTACAGACCAGTCCACACACGTTCATCTGGACTCACCTACAGACCAGTCCACACACGTTCATCTGGACTCACCTACAGACCAGTCCACACACGTTCATCTGGACTCACCTACAGACCAGTCCACACACGTTCATCTGGACTCACCTACAGACCAGTCCACACACGTTCATCTGGACTCACCTACAGACCAGTCCACACACGTTCAGTAACGCCATGACATCTTATTATTACATGGGTTATATGGAGGGTAACAATATGGAGGGTAACAGTATAGAGGGTAACAGTATGGAGGGTATTAGTATAGATAACAGTATGGAGGGTAACAGCATGGAGGGTATTAGTATAGATAACAGTATGGAGGGTAACAGTATGGAGGGTAACAGTATGGAGGGTAACAGTATGGAGGGTAACAGCATGGAGGGTAACAGTATGGAGGGTAACAGTATAGATAACAGTATGAAGGGTAACAGTATAGAGGGTAACAGTATGGAGGGTAACAGTATGGAGGGTAACAGTAATGAGGGTAACAGCATGGAGGGTAACAGTATGGAGGGTAACAGTATAGATAACAGTATGGAGGGTAACAGTATGGAGGGTAACAGTATGGAGGGTAACAGTATGGAGGATAACAGTATGGAGGATAACAGTATGGAGGGTAACAGTATGGAGGATAACAGTATGGAGGGTAACAGTATGGAGGATAACAGTATAGATAACAGTATGGAGGGTAACAGTATGGAGGATAACAGTATGGAGGGTAACAGTATGGAGGGTAACAGTATGGAGGATAACAGTATGGAGGATAACAGTATGGAGGGTAACAGTATGGAGGGTAACAGTATGGAGGGTAACAGCATGGAGGGTAACAGTATGGAGGGTAACAGCATGGAGGGTAACAGTATGGAGGGTAAGAGTATGGAGGGTAACAGTATGGTGGGTAACAGTATGGAGGGTAACAGTATGGAGGATAACAGTATGGAGGGTAACAGCATGGAGGGTAACAGTATGGAGGGTAACAGTATGGAGGGTAACAGTATGGAGGGTAACAGCATGGAGGGTAACAGTATGGAGGGTAACAGTATGGAGGGTAACAGCATGGAGGGTAACAGTATGGAGGGTAACAGTATGTAGGATAACAGTATGGAGGGTATCAGTATGGAGGGTAACAGTATGGAGGATAACAGTATGGAGGGTAACAGTATGGAGGATAACAGTATGGAGGGTAACAGCATGGAGGGTAACAGTATGGAGGGTAACAGTATAGATAACAGTATGAAGGGTAACAGTATAGAGGGTAACAGTATAGATGGTAACAGTATGGAGGGTAACAGTATGGAGGGTAACAGTATAGATGGTAACAGTATGGAGGGTAACAGTATGGAGGGTAACAGTATGGAGGATAACAGTTTGGAGGGTAACAGTATGGAGGGTAACATTATGGAGGGTAACAGTATGGAGGATAACAGTTTGGAGGGTAACAGTATGGAGGGTAACATTATGGAGGGTAACATTATGGAGGGTAACAGTATGGAGGGTAACAGTTTGGAGGGTAACTGTATGGAAGGTAACAGTATGTAGGGTACTTCTAACAGCATGGAGGGTAACAGTATGGAGGGTAATAGTATGGAGGGTAACAGTATGGAGGGTATTAGTATAGATAACAGTATGGAGGGTAAGAGTATGGAGGGTAACAGTATGGAGGGTAACAGTATGGAGGGTAACAGTATGGAGGGTAACAGTATGGAGGATAACAGTATGGAGGGTAACAGCATGGAGGGTAACAGTATGGAGGGTAACAGTATGGAGGGAGTATGGAGGGTAACAGTATAGATGGTAACAGTATGGAGGGTAACAGTATGGAGGGTAACAGTATGGAGGGTAACAGTATGGAGGATAACAGTTTGGAGGATAACAGTATGGAGGGTAACATTATGGAGGGTAACAGTATGGAGGATAACAGTTTGGAGGGTAACAGTATGGAGGGTAACATTATGGAGGGTAACATTATGGAGGGTAACAGTATGGAGGGTAACTGTATGGAAGGTAACAGTATGTAGGGTAACAGCATGGAGGGTAACAGTATGGAGGGTAACAGTATAGATAACAGTATGAAGGGTAACAGTATAGAGGGTAACAGTATGGAGGGTAACAGTAATGAGGGTAACAGCATGGAGGGTAACAGTATGGAGGGTAACAGTATAGATAACAGTATGGAGGGTAACAGTATGGAGGGTAACAGTATGGAGGGTAACAGTATGGAGGATAACAGTATGGAGGATAACAGTATGGAGGGTAACAGTATGGAGGATAACAGTATGGAGGGTAACAGTATGGAGGGTAACAGTATAGATAACAGTATGGAGGGTAACAGTATGGAGGATAACAGTATGGAGGATAACAGTATGGAGGGTAACAGTATGGAGGATAACAGTATGGAGGGTAACAGTATGGAGGGTAACAGTATAGATAACAGTATGGAGGGTAACAGTATGGAGGATAACAGTATGGAGGGTAACAGTATGGAGGGTAACAGTATAGAGGGTAACAGTATGGAGGGTATTAGTATAGATAACAGTATGGAGGGTAACAGCATGGAGGGTATTAGTATAGATAACAGTATGGAGGGTAACAGTATGGAGGGTAACAGTATGGAGGGTAACAGTATGGAGGGTAACAGCATGGAGGGTAACAGTATGGAGGGTAACAGTATAGAGGGTATTAGTATAGATAACAGTATGGAGGGTAACAGCATGGAGGGTATTAGTATAGATAACAGTATGGAGGGTAACAGTATGGAGGGTAACAGTATGGAGGGTAACAGTATGGAGGGTAACAGCATGGAGGGTAACAGTATGGAGGGTAACAGTATAGATAACAGTATGAAGGGTAACAGTATAGAGGGTAACAGTATGGAGGGTAACAGTATGGAGGGTAACAGTAATGAGGGTAACAGCATGGAGGGTAACAGTATGGAGGGTAACAGTATAGATAACAGTATGGAGGGTAACAGTATGGAGGGTAACAGTATGGAGGGTAACAGTATGGAGGATAACAGTATGGAGGGTAACAGTATGGAGGATAACAGTATGGAGGGTAACAGTATGGAGGGTAACAGTATAGATAACAGTATGGAGGGTAACAGTATGGAGGATAACAGTATGGAGGGTAACAGTATGGAGGGTAACAGTATGGAGGATAACAGTATGGAGGATAACAGTATGGAGGGTAACAGTATGGAGGGTAACAGTATGGAGGGTAACAGCATGGAGGGTAACAGTATGGAGGGTAACAGCATGGAGGGTAACAGTATGGAGGGTAAGAGTATGGAGGGTAACAGTATGGTGGGTAACAGTATGGAGGGTAACAGTATGGAGGATAACAGTATGGAGGGTAACAGCATGGAGGGTAACAGTATGGAGGGTAACAGTATGGAGGGTAACAGTATGGAGGGTAATAGTATAGATAACAGTATGGAGGGTAACAGCATGGAGGGTAACAGTATGGAGGGTAACAGCATGGAGGGTAACAGTATGGAGGGTAACAGTATGGAGGGTAACAGCATGGAGGGTAACAGTATGGAGGGTAACAGTATGTAGGATAACAGTATGGAGGGTAACAGTATGGAGGGTAACAGTATGGAGGATAACAGTATGGAGGGTAACAGTATGGAGGATAACAGTATGGAGGGTAACAGCATGGAGGGTAACAGTATGGAGGGTAACAGTATAGATAACAGTATGAAGGGTAACAGTATAGAGGGTAACAGTATGGAGGGTAACAGTATGGAGGGTAACAGTATAGATGGTAACAGTATGGAGGGTAACAGTATGGAGGGTAACAGTATGGAGGATAACAGTTTGGAGGGTAACAGTATGGAGGGTAACATTATGGAGGGTAACAGTATGGAGGATAACAGTTTGGAGGGTAACAGTATGGAGGGTAACATTATGGAGGGTAACATTATGGAGGGTAACAGTATGGAGGGTAACAGTTTGGAGGGTAACTGTATGGAAGGTAACAGTATGTAGGGTACTTCTAACAGCATGGAGGGTAACAGTATGGAGGGTAATAGTATGGAGGGTAACAGTATGGAGGGTATTAGTATAGATAACAGTATGGAGGGTAAGAGTATGGAGGGTAACAGTATGGAGGGTAACAGTATGGAGGGTAACAGTATGGAGGGTAACAGTATGGAGGATAACAGTATGGAGGGTAACAGCATGGAGGGTAACAGTATGGAGGGTAACAGTATGGAGGGAGTATGGAGGGTAACAGTATAGATGGTAACAGTATGGAGGGTAACAGTATGGAGGGTAACAGTATGGAGGGTAACAATATGGAGGATAACAGTTTGGAGGATAACAGTATGGAGGGTAACATTATGGAGGGTAACAGTATGGAGGATAACAGTTTGGAGGGTAACAGTATGGAGGGTAACATTATGGAGGGTAACATTATGGAGGGTAACAGTATGGAGGGTAACTGTATGGAAGGTAACAGTATGTAGGGTACTTCTAACAGCATGGAGGGTAACAGTATGGAGGGTAATAGTATAGATGGTAACAGTATAGATGATAACAGCATGGAGGGTAACAGTATGGAGGGTAACAGTATGGAGGGTAACAGTATGGAGGGTATTAGTATAGATAACAGTATGGAGGGTAAGAGTATGGAGGGTAACAGTATGGAGGGTAACAGTATGGAGGGTAACAGTATGGAGGGTATTAGTATAGATACCAGTACGGAGGGTAAGAGTATGGAGGGTTACAGTATGGAGGGTAACAGTACGGAGGGTATTAGTATAGATAACAGTATGGAGGGTAACAGTATGGAGGACAACAGTATGGAGGGTAACAGTATGGAGGGTAACAGTATAGATAACAGTATGGAGGGTAAGAGTATGGAGGGTAACAGTATGGAGGGTAACAGTATGGAGGGTAACAGTATGGAGGGTAACAGTATGGAGGATAACAGTATGGAGGGTAACAGCATGGAGGGTAACAGTATGGAGGGTAACAGTATGGAGGGAGTATGGAGGGTAACAGTATAGATGGTAACAGTATGGAGGGTAACAGTATGGAGGGCAACAGTATGGAGGGTAACAGTATGGAGGATAACAGTTTGGAGGATAACAGTATGGAGGGTAACATTATGGAGGGTAGCAGTATGGAGGATAACAGTTTGGAGGGTAACAGTATGGAGGGTAACATTATGGAGGGTAACATTATGGAGGGTAACAGTATGGAGGGTAACAGTTTGGAGGGTAACTGTATGGAAGGTAACAGTATGTAGGGTACTTCTAACAGCATGGAGGGTAACAGTATGGAGGGTAATAGTATAGATGGTAACAGTATAGATGATAACAGCATGGAGGGTAACAGTATGGAGGGTAACAGTATGGAGGGTAACAGTATGGTGGGTAACAGTATGGAGGGTAACAGTATGGAGGGAGTATGGAGGGTAACAGCATGGAGGGTAACAGTATGGAGGGTAACAGTATGGAGGGAGTATGGAGGGTAACAGCATGGAGGGTAACAGTATGGAGGGTAACAGTATGGAGGGTAACAGCATGGATGGTAACAGTATGGAGGGTAACAGTATGGTGGGTAACAGTATGGTGGGTAACAGTATGGAGGGTAACAGTATGGAGGGAGTATGGAGGGTAACAGCATGGAGGGTAACAGTATGGAGGGTAACAGTATGGAGGGTAACAGCATGGATGGTAACAGTATGGAGGGTAACAGTATGTAGGATAACAGTATGGAGGGTAACAGTATGGAGGGTAACAGTATGGAGGATAACAGTATGGAGGGTAACAGTATGGAGGATAACAGTATGGAGGGTAACAGCATGAAGGGTAACAGTATGGAGGGTAACAGTATGGAGGGAGTATGGAGGGTAACATTATGGAGGGTAACAGTATGGAGGATAACAGTATGGAGGGTAACAGTTTGGAGGGTAACTGTATGGAAAGTAACAGTATGTAGGGTACTTCTAACAGCATGGAGGGTAACAGTATGGAGGGTAATAGTATAGATGGTAACAGTATAGATGATAACAGCATGGAGGGTAACAGTATGGAGAGTAACAGTATGGAGGGTAACAGTATGGAGGGTATTAGTATAGATAACAGTATGGAGGGTAAGAGTATGGAGGGTAACAGTATGGAGGGTAACAGTATGGAGGGTAACAGTATGGAGGGTATTGGTATAGATAACAGTATGGAAGGTAAGAGTATGGAGGGTTACAGTACGGAGGGTAACAGTACGGAGGGTATTAGTATGGATAACAGTATGGAGGGTAACAGCATGGAGGGTAACAGTATGGAGGGTAACAGTATGGAGGGTAACAGCATGGAGGGTAACAGTATGGAGGGTAACAGCACGGATGGTAACAGCATGGATAACAGTATGGAGGGTAACAGCATGGAGGGTAACAGTATGGAGGGTAACAGTATGGAGGGTAACAGCATGGAGGGTAACAGTATGGAGGGTAACAGCACGGATGGTAACAGTATAGATGGTAACAGTATGGAGGGTAACAGCATGGAGGGTAACATTATGGAGGGTAACATTATGGAGGGTAACAGTATGGAGGGTAACAGTTTGGAGGGTAACTGTATGGAAGGTAACAGTATGTAGGGTACTTCTAACAGCATGGAGGGTAACAGTATGGAGGGTAATAGTATAGATGGTAACAGTATAGATGATAACAGCATGGAGGGTAACAGTATGGAGGGTAACAGTATGGAGGGTATTAGTATAGATGACAGTATGGAGGGTAAGAGTATGGAGGGTAACAGTATGGAGGGTAACAGTATGGAGGGTATCAGTATGGAGGGTATTAGTATAGATACCAGTACGGAGGGTAAGAGTATGGAGGGTTACAGTATGGAGGGTAACAGTACGGAGGGTATTAGTATAGATAACAGTATGGAGGGTAACAGTATGGAGGACAACAGTATGGAGGGTAACAGTATGGAGGGTAACAGTATAGATAACAGTATGGAGGGTAAAAGTATAGATAACAGTATGGAGGGTAACAGTATGGAGGGTAACAGTATGGAGGATAACAGTATGGAGGATAACAGTATGGAGGGTAACAGTATGGAGGATAACAGTATGGAGGGTAACAGTATGGAGGATAACAGTATGGAGGGTAACAGTATAGATAACAGTATGGAGGGTAACAGTATAGATAACAGTATGGAGGGTAACAGTATGGAGGATAACAGTATGGAGGGTAACAGTATGGAGGGTAACAGTATGGAGGATAACAGTATGGAGGATAACAGTATGGAGGGTAACAGTATGGAGGATAACAGTATGGAGGGTAACAGTATGGAGGGTAACAGTATAGATAACAGTATGGAGGGCAACAGTATGGAGGATAACAGTATGGAGGGTAACAGTATGGAGAGTAACAGTATGGAGGGTAACAGTATGGAGGATAACAGTATGGAGGGTAAGAGTACGGAGGGTAACAGTATGGTGGGTAACAGTATGGAGGGTAACAGTATGGAGGATAACAGTATGGAGGGTAACAGCATGGAGTGTAACAGTATGGAGGGTAACAGTATGGAGGGAGTATGGAGGGTAACAGCATGGAGGGTAACAGTATGGAGGGTAACAGTATGGAGGGTAACAGCATGGATGGTAACAGTATGGAGGGTAACAGTATGTAGGATAACAGTATGGAGGGTAACAGTATGGAGGGTAACAGTATGGAGGATAACAGTATGGAGGGTAACAGTATGGAGGATAACAGTATGGAGGGTAACAGCATGAAGGGTAACAGTATGGAGGGTAACAGTATGGAGGGAGTATGGAGGGTAACATTATGGAGGGTAACAGTATGGAGGATAACAGTATGGAGGGTAACAGTTTGGAGGGTAACTGTATGGAAAGTAACAGTATGTAGGGTACTTCTAACAGCATGGAGGGTAACAGTATGGAGGGTAATAGTATAGATGGTAACAGTATAGATGATAACAGCATGGAGGGTAACAGTATGGAGAGTAACAGTATGGAGGGTAACAGTATGGAGGGTATTAGTATAGATAACAGTATGGAGGGTAAGAGTATGGAGGGTAACAGTATGGAGGGTAACAGTATGGAGGGTAACAGTATGGAGGGTATTAGTATAGATAACAGTATGGAAGGTAAGAGTATGGAGGGTTACAGTACGGAGGGTAACAGTACGGAGGGTATTAGTATGGATAACAGTATGGAGGGTAACAGCATGGAGGGTAACAGTATGGAGGGTAACAGTATGGAGGGTAACAGCATGGAGGGTAACAGT